>NW_009206047.1:8129-56165 GCF_000690835.1 Fulmarus glacialis | reverse complement strand
AACCTTAGTGATTCTATGATTCTATGAATTCCACCATAAAAGAATCAACCCTGCACAGACTGATGTTTTTTACCTCATGTATTACTCAACACATGAGACTGTGAGCTTTTAGCCAGGTGTAGCTGTTTTAAGTAAGTTATTCTGCTGTCCATTCTGAACCACTTACAGGTTGTACTATTTTTGGTTTGGGTTTTTTTTTCCCCTCATTTTAAACACTTTAACACTTTACATTTGCCATATAACCAAGATATTGACTGTTATGGTCCTCCTTTTCTGTTATATCTCTAATATACACAGCTTTAAATATCAGATCATTTTATAGATCTGCACCATTTTCCTTTCTCTTTTTTCCACTCCCATTTTAAAGACACAGGAGTCTCTAAGAAATTAAAATTTGGCATTTATTCTAGTTCACACAGCAATAAATCAAAAGAGCTAGTTCTGAATGCTACCTCTATATAATATAGAGGGGTTATTTGAGGTTCTCCTTGACTCTACTACGTACTGAGTAGTACTAGCTAAATAACCGAGGTGATTTGTTTTGGTTTTTTTAGCTTTATCTTACCCACCAGAATTCTATTCAGATTCTTTGGTATCTGGCTAATTCATCAATATAAGACGTTAAACCCTAAGATTTATGCATGCATTTTATCATTCTGCTATTTCTAAATTAATTTGAAAACACAAGGGACATGCTATTTAGAGAATGTGACTTTCTGAATACAATTATTTTCTTTCTTTCCCTCTTTCACTTTCTCTGACCTATTGTTTTAGAAACACTATGGCTAATACAGATATATTTACATTCATTTCTTAATCCAAGCATTTTCAGAACCTGTCAGATGTTTATTTTTTGGTCTCCAATTAGATTTGTAGATGGCAGAAGGAAAAAAAAGATGTCATGGTTGTTGGTAAATAAAAAGTCCTGCATGAGTGCTTTTAAATAGCTTATCATCAACATGTAATTGAACTGAATAATTGCTGCATAAGACAGTGGCTGTGAACCAGCAGCTGCCCCTAGGCAGTACTTTGTTGAGGAATGTCACTGCGACAAAAAGTGCTGGACATATAATGCATCATCAGCATTTGTGCTATAGGCATGTCATGTAGGTGGATAGGAATCACTGGGGTGTGGTAAATGTAAGTGTGTCAATGACATCTGAGTGGTATTAGATGGATAGGGGGCAAGTAGAAAGACAAAGAAGGCAGAAGACAAAGAAGCCAAAAAATTGAGGAAAACACCTTTTACCACCGAATGGAAATTACCTTCAATGCTGCAGTGCACCACTGACTTTGACAGCTGAAGCAGCAGCAGAGAGAACTTGACAAAGATGTTGGTTATAGTGTTTTCTTTGCAAGCAGCTAAGTCTGTTTATTTTTCCACTGGCAATATTAATCAATGTTCTTTCAAAAAAATTAGGCTGAACAGAAGAATACTTCCTTAAGGCCATAAGAAATTATTTGAAAGCCTAGATTTGTGTGTGTGAATGTGTGTCTGCATATGGCTATATCTGTGGACTAACGAAGCATGAGAGTAAAAATAATTGCGTACTTTTGCTCATTGGACTAAAGGCTATGTTATTCAAAATATGAAAAGTTCTGTAACGAATATATATGTTACCTTTATTTATCATAACTTCCCCTTAATAGATACTGTATATCAAAACTAGAAGCTTATATATTAGGCTTAATTTAGACTTAAATACAAACTTACTTCCTTGCTTGCTCTTCCTGGAACTGCATTTCCTTCTAAACATTTCTTTCCAAATATTTTCCTTCAATTTTTCACTGAGATATCAAATATATCAAAGCTGGGTAGAACTTATGTAGTTATTACTATAGATACCAAAAAAGACCACACACATATAATAACACTTTACTATCACACTGTCCTTTCAATTTATAAGAGAAGGGAATATACCATTAACCATATTTTACATTTAGGTACTTGAGTGAAACGCCTTGTATAAAGTCGTAAGGTATGTCAGTAGTAGAACCCTGCATAAATCTAAGCCTCTGGATCTTCTGTTTAGAATATGTTGCCTCTTATCTCTATTGCTTTCACATTTCTTGATTTTGAAATACAAATCATAGTTTATAGGACTGTCGTGGTTTAACTTGGCAGGCAGCCAAACACCAAATGTAGAAATTTATTTGACGATTGCCTAATAGTACTAGTATGAAAAAACGAACACATTCACAGGCCAGATTTTGTTCTCATGATTAAGGTTTCTTTTATATGAAAGAATTTGTCTTCATAATGTGGCTCTATGTTGCATTTTCTCCTTAAACTGTCAGTCAGGGTATAATGATGTTTAGTGCCAGCTGCTTGCAGCAGAACATGTTTAACAGAACTGGAAGTGGCAGCCTTTAGTGGTCTAAACTGTTGTTCCTGAATTGCTTTGAGCCACTCAGCATTATGACAAGTAACCTAAGCTGAGAGTTTGTTTCATTACTTTTATAGAAGAAAAAGCTGAGCATGGGTGTTCACTCACAACTTGGACAGCAAATATGAGCTAGATTGCTTCCATACCATCGCAGTTAATGTGGTGAGGAAAGCATTTCTGAAAGTGTGCCAATCTAACTCTGCCTGTAGAAAAAGTAAAAATCCTCAGTAGGCTCAAATACATACATTTATTATAACAAGTAGATTAACGTACTTGTCTGCGAGGCCAACATTATCCTGCTCAAATACTGTGCCAGAATAGGTGGACTGGGAGAGATTCATGTCCAGCATGCTTGCCTGTCTGTACCCCTGCCTGAAACTAATCATTCATAAGCACAGCAGAGTCTGTGTACTGGAATTAACAGTTCACACAAGCCTCCTCTGCTGTGGAGCAATTTTAGCAGGGAGTTGTCTGTCTGCCTGCGTGAGTTTTTACACATCTGTCAGCTAACCTAAAGATTCATATGTGAACTGCAGCAGCTGGGGCATCAGGTGGATATCTGATTCTCTCTGCAGACTTGTGGGTCTGTTAACAGATGAATGGGTTGCACTCATCTGGGCCCATAGTGTTTTTTCACCTACAGTAGTTAAAACATGGGCTATTTCCCTGTTTAATAAATAATTGTAGCACATTTCTACAGCTTCCGATTGCAAAGAATTAACCTCCATTTTAACAAGTGTCAGAGAATAAAAGTGGAAGGAAATAGCTTCTACTAGTAGATGAGGACGACTGCGGTATTTTTGACATGTAGCCTGGCTGCCAGTGAAGTAATCAGCTTGACACACACTGAGCTGCTGTGGTGGTGCACTATTGCCAGCTGAAAGCTTTGAGAGGCCTTTCCTTTTACTGGGAGACTTTGCCATTTTATAAAATGCTACCTTCTCACTGAGAATGCATGTTGGGCATAAGCTGACATACTTCAGCTGACTGCAATTACTGTAACCAGAGGCAACACAGTCAAAATAGCATAGTCTGTACTTCTTGCTTAAATATCTGTTCATTATCATGTGGACCTCACAGCAACATCCAAAAAGCTTTATTTCTCAGATGAGGTCAGTCTGGGTTAGTAATCTCAGCTAAATTATATCCAGAAATAAAGAGGAAGAAATTTGTTTCCCCCAAAAAAGCTAAAAAAAAAAAAAAAAAAAGAAATACACAGAGAAATCCAGAAGCTCAGCTTTAATGCTTGAAATGGATAAAAGGGTAATATACCCTTCTTTGTGTTTGGGGGTTCTTTGTTTTTTGTTTGGTTTTGTTTATTTGTTTGTTTGTTTGTTTTTGAGTTAGAAGTACCTTCCTTCTGGGAGAAAAAGACTTAATTTGGAGTGCCTGCAAGATCATGACAAAAAACACTTAGTGAAGCAGTCCACTTTTTAGACCTTCTGCCTCTCACAACTGCAAGAGACAGACAGTCCTCCATAAACTAGACATCTTATTCCTCTGTGAGAGACGGAAGCTCCATAATGCCAAGGTCTGGCTGAACTCTGAGTTTGCTGGAGGAGAGATCTTGCATCCTCCTAATGAGCCCCTGAAGATATTATTTTGAGCTGTGGCTTCCCTCCTGTCCTGCTCAACACTGTCTGTTGTAACAATACCAGTCTTCCAACAACCGGGGGGGAAGGAGCGGGAATTAGAAGGAGAATACTTTCCTTCTCTAAGTCTGACTGTTGTTCCTGCCATATAATACAACTAATAGACTTCCTTCTCCCCACATACGCCTGAAAGAGGCAAGGACTTGAAAGCTAAGTTAGAAAAATTCTTAAAGGATGGCTTGTAGGAAAACTGCTGGAGACAGAGTTGTGTAAATGACAGATGTAGTAAACTGAACGGAGTGGATGTGAAGGAAAATGTAATTAGAGGATTAACTGGCAGAAAATGGATGAAGTAATGGTTTATGCACAAATCTCCAAGGACAATTTTAACTAGATGATGATCTGGATGAGAGAAAAGAAACTGAGAAGAAAGAGGAGGATAACAGTTTGGAACAGTGGTTTTGTAAGTCTTGGGATTTTGAACAGAAGGTCAGGAAACAAAATACTGTGAAGAGAAAAAGAATTTAAGGCTACCATAAAATGTTCAAATGTTAAAGGCTAAAGGATTACTTTTGGAATTTATTATGGCTGAAACTATAGTTGACCAGCACAAAGGAGGAAACATAAGACAATTTGGGCAGACAAATAACAACAGTATTGGAGTACCAAGTTTGGAAAAGTAACTGAAAATAGATTTGGGAGTTGTAGATGTGAGAAGATGAATGCAAGGATACAAGAAAAATTAGATTATTTTGGGGGGTGTAAAATAGGTGAACCCGCTACAAAAGGATTGTATGGAATTATTAAAAGTAAAAAGAAATGGAGGGACATGCTAAGGTCATACATTCATAGAGAAAGAGGACAAAAGGGAACATTTTGACAAGAAATTGAATGGAGATGTATGAAAATGGTCTGGGGTAATGTAAAGAAAATCTAGACCATGAAAGGTGAGCAGGAGAAGTCAGAAGAATAAATTCATGGCTTTTAAAGAAAAAAAGGAACAAGAAAAAGAGATTGGCAAACTTGGAGTTTTGTTAGTTTCATAGATTTTAAGGTAATAAGGGACCACTAACTCTCCTAATTTAAGGCATTAGATTAGAGTTATTACATTCAGCTTTCTTTGCTTTGAAACTAGCAACTACAGTATTCAGATCTTCAGGTATAACCATTGTGTCCCAGAATGGTAGAACCACAAAGGTGGAAATGCTGTGAATGTCTAAAGAGCTTTCACTGGCATAAAATTGTATCTATGGGGAAAAACTAAGATGATTCTAGTAGGTCACCTATGCTCCAATGTGCAAATATCTATTCCAGATAATTAGACATTCAGAAAAATTTCTTCCCAATCTAATCTAGGAACCATTAGAAACCTATTCACATGAGTCACAGCTAGCCAAATGTCTATAAAGGGAATAACCTTCTTCTGTTACAATATCTGTTGAAAAACATCTGTCTATATCAAGAAAAATATCTGTGTCATTCCTAGCTTATCTGTGTCATTCCTAGCTTATAAGTGTCTAAAAGCATCATAAGACTGAAGATAGTTTGATTTATATTATTAAATAGAAAGAACACAAACAGAAACAGTGTTTAGGGCAAATACTATAAGAAACCCAACATTTTTGTCATTAGGATGGGGCAGAAATTAATTTAGAAGACATGGTTTGGAGACAGACAAGACATTCTAGAGCTTTAATATTATACATATGGAGAAAGTCTTCTATGAGATTTTTTTTTTTGTCAAGCTACAGAGTAATTTTGACAGCATCTAGATGTGCATCATTAAACTCACAGACAATGATTTTGTTGGTTTCAGTGGAAATAAGCTCAGACCTGCTGTACTGTTACATATGAAGTCTCCAACCTCCAGCATTAATCTAAGTGATGATTAAAGTAAGTTAATGTACATCTATATTTTTTATTCTGTCAAAATAGAAAATTAAATTAGGTCAGTTTAGAGAAAGGGAATATATGTTATTGTGCATAATGACAGAGCAGTTGAGGCAAGCAATTCTTTAAAGAAGAGAACAAAGAAGAAAGTAAGTAATAATTTACAAAGAAAACTGATTCAACCTTTTGTTCAGTACTTGAAGAAAATTTTTATATCTTAAAAAAGTTATAATTTTTTTTTTCTTGTTTGACATTGTGAGTCTTGACATTAGCCAGGAGTGGAAAACAAAACCCACATAAACAATTGGACAGTTTGAGATGTTTATAAGCCAGACAGACTAGCAAATACTGACAAATCCTTAAAAAAAAAAAAAAGTATTCCATTTCATTTTTAAGTTAATGTATATTCCTTTTAAATGTCCAAATGTTTGAAACTATAGCACATGAATATCTTACTGCACTTCTATTGCACTACCCATGAGATCTTCAGCTCAGCTCCTAGAACCTCTTCTTCATGAATTGAGTCTTGGTTACCTTTGGGAAAAAAATGACAAGATCGAGTCATTTCTTTTGTGTGAATGTCGAGACTTGCTGCTGTACATATAGAGGTCCTGTTGATTGCTTTTCTGCATAGAATATAGAAGAGCACTCTTGTTTTTCTGCGGGTTTGTTTTTTTTTTTTAGCATCTCTTCTTTCTATGTACTTTTTTTAGTATGTGGATTGATTATATCCTGAGTTCTTGTGCATGAGAAAAAGGTACTAGATAATACACAGCAGAAGGGAAAAAGATAGTACAGATCCCTTTCAGTCTGAGAGAGACACATAAGCCTTAAAACTTAACACATACTCTATTCATCTTTCCTCCACTCAGGATCTTGCCATAAGACAGATCAGTATTGAAAGCTAACTGAACAACAGGTTGGAGTACAAAGTTATCTTGTTTGTCTTAGCCTTAGCTAAACTTGGCTTCTTTGCTAGTACTGAGGAGTAACAAAGCAACAACACAGAAGAAGAGCTTGATTTAATGATGTTGGAATGATGAATGAGCAATTCATCCAAAGCTTTCTTTTGGTTGGGAGAACAGTCTCAGACCTGTGTGTGAACTGCTCTCTGGGCAGCTGGATAATAGGTCAAGGCAATGTCATTCCCTTCCTGAGTTAGAAACAGTACTTTCTGTACTTACGACAGATGAGTTCCTTCCAATGGAAGCAAGAAATGCCATACACATGAGTCAGCCTTGAGTGTCCAGGTGGTGCCATTACTCAGTTTTTGGACACTGTGCTACAGCATATTCATACACTCATTCAAACACTTCACAGTTGTGTTAAAGGGAAACATCTTTTCACATTTTTCCTTTTGAATTTTTAAATTAAGGACATTAAAACAGGCACAATGCTCCTAGTTTCTTAGCCAGACTACCCTACCAGTTTTAATTTCCCCTGCCATTTTTTCAGGCATTCCTAAAGTGTGAAGAAACAATAGATTAAAACAAAGCAAACAAACAAAAAAAGCTACAGAAGCTTCTCTCTTGCTGAAAGGCAATAAAACAGATTTCTGTCTCTTCAGTGTCAAAGTCCTCTTTGCAGCAAGTTTCCATGTTGACATCTTAGACACAAGGTTTCTGAAATGAAATAGAACTTGAATAATCTACCTAGAGCTCAGCTGACGTGCATAACCATATCATTTTATTGTCTTTGCTTAAAAAGAAATCAGAAACAGAAAAAAGGTTGTGATATCTTTTATTTTGGCAAGATAAATTTCTTGACTTCAATATAGTTAAAGTCCTAGGAATCTGAACTACAGAACATACCTTAATTAATTTTCTCCAATACGCAAGATAATATAAATATTATATTTTTTCTAGCTTAATAACTGTAGTGGGTTGACCTTGGCTGGATGCCAGGTGCCCACTACGCTGTTCTATCACTCCCCTCCTCAGCAGGACGGGGGGGAGAAAATGAGATGGAAAAAGTAAAAAAAAATCCTCAAGATAAAGGCACTTTAATAAAGCAAAAGAAAAGGCCACATGCAGAAGCAAAGGAAAATGAAAGATTTATTCTCTACTTCCCATCAGCAGGCGATGTCCATCCACTTCCTGGGAAGTAGGGCTTCAATACATGTAGCGCTTGCTCCGGAAGACAAATGTCGCAATAACGAATGCCCCTGCCTCCTCCTCCTTTTTCTTAACATTTATTGCTGAACAGATGTCATATGCTTTGGAATATCCCTTTGGTTAGTTTGGGTCAGCTGTCCTGGCTATGTCCCCTCCCAAGACCTTGCCCACCCCCAGCCTACTGGCCTCTGGGGCTGAGGGGGGGAACATTGGAGAGACAGCCTTGATGCTGTGCAAACACTGGTGTGTTAATACCTTTCTAACTATCAATACAAAGCACAGCACTATGAGGGCTGCTATGGGGAAAATTAACTCCATCCAATACAATAACAAATAGAGTACCGCATCAGTATCATTATCTCCATGCCAGACAGTCTCTTGCCTAACTGGAAATGGGAAAATAATTTCTTCATGGTCACTGCATGGAGTTAAATCTCAGTGAAAAATCAGAAATTTCTATGGGCAAATTCTGGATGGGCTATTAAATCTACTGTGTGTTACTAACTCTTACAAATTCCTTCTAAATTATTCACATAACCCTCTTATAACAGTTTTCTAGTTGTTGCTATGACGAGTAAATATTTTCTAATTGTTGCTATACAGTGGGCTCTTGTACATCACATGTATTTATTATAGCAAGCCTAAAGAAGAAAAAAATACTCATCATTTTCTGACAGATGATGGTGATAATTCTCACTGTTTTATTGGCTATCCCTAACACTGTCACTTCCAATGACTTTTAACTCTGTGAAAAGGTGATGGTTCGCTGGGTGATTGCTTTGCTTATATTACTAAAACTACTGAAGGGTCCCCATTCTGGTAGAGCGTCCTGTTACCCTCCAATACATATGCTTTAACTCCAACTCTCAGCTGTCTGCCATACTTTATCCACCTTGAAAAAGTCTTTCCCAGCCTCTGAAGAAAGAGTTTAGACAATGATTCGTCTTGTAAAACTTTGAAAAAAGATCCATAATCATACAGCTACATGAAATTTGCTGGTTAACCTTGATCTAAACCGTTATTTATTTCACTAAAAAAGCATTGGAAGGAAAGACCTAGCAGATTGTCTCGTGATTTATTGCGGAAAACTGAAAAACAAATGAAGGAACATTTCCATCTATGTTTTGGGTTATAGAGATCCAGATGAGACTTTCTAAGCCTAGAAAATAGTCAGGATGCTTAAGGATTCAGAACAAATTTTCTAAATGGAAAAATCCAGATGATATTTATATCTGGCTGTAAAAAGCATGCAAAAGCATGCATCATTAAAGGTACTAAAAAAAATCATAAAGCAGATTTCTGGGTTGGCATGGATTCAGGATAGAGAGGAGTGAATTCATTAAGGGACAAAACATAGTTGTGACTGAAGGGAAGAAATAAGAAAACCGGAATTAAATTTTTACAGGCACTTCCTGCTATTTTACTGGAGAACTTGTTTAATGTTTACTGTTTTGTGTATTTTGTTTTCCTATCCTCTTTGGGCAACAGCTTTCTTGTATTCTAACCCCACACAGTAGCTAAAAGAAGGCACTTTAGCTCCTTGACTTGGAAACCCTCAGATCTCTTGCAATATAAACAAACTATTACTAATTATAAACTTGACCTCTTATGTTAAAAAGAGTTTGCAATATGTATATGCCCTCCCATGTGAAAATTCAACACCCACAGTGCTATGTTTCTAAATCAAATAAGCAGCCCTTTGACACACTGGAGATTTTGCACGGTAAAAAGTAATGATTACTAGTGTTCCCATTTTCTTTTGAAATATTTCAAGGAGTGCTGACTTACTTTTTGCTGTGATGTGCATTACACTTGTGAGGAACAGCAGCGTAAAAAATTACTACACCCACATATGGAAAGGTACTTGTGGTTATCAAGACAACAGTGAGGAGTATTGGGCTGAATATTAATTACATTTTTGTAAACAACTACATTGTGTCACAATGTTAATGTAATAGATCTTTGCATTGTACCCACTAAGGCTGCCCCAGAACTACTACCTTATACTTTGAACAGAGTTTGGAATGCTGGAGCCAGCAAAAAAGGCGTCTATCATCTTTTCTTATTCTATAGCTGGAAATCAAACCAGGAGGTTTGTGTCACAGTTGTTGAGTTGTTGGCAGGAGTACTACTGGTGGTACCATAAATTCTACAAATATATTCTAGTACCTCACCAGGCAGCACCACTAAAGATAGTCATTATGCTTTTCTTATAATACTTTCCTCAAAATCTTAGAAAGCTGTAGAACAAAAAAGGAAGGATTGAAGAGAACAGAGCACAGTTTAATGTCTGAAACACAATGGTTAATTTTTATTTCAGATTTCCTTTCCTGATTTCCATACACTGCAAAATTGTATGCTCTCTTCTTGTGCAGCCATAAGTGCTTTGATGCAGTGCAGGGGGTTTTTGTATATATAAAAACCATTATAATATTATTATTCCTTGTTTCACAAAACCTTAATTATCTTCTATTGAGTAGTTAATCTTCAATAAATAAGATTTCAATAATCCAATGGTAATTATTTTGCCTACCATACCTGATTTAATAAAACCTAAATTAAGCAGGGAGACAGTTAAAACATTTAAGCATTTGACTGCATTCAAAAATGTCCTGTAATTACTGCAGATACTGCATTAGTGCTAAGCAAATTTACCACATGGAATTTGAAACACATTCATCCATTTCTAGTGTCAGTCTTCAGTGTTTTGGACTGTCTTCCTTGTGAGGTGGGATATGCAGAGAGCTCTGTCAGTTCTTGAGATTTAATACGGTATATCAAAGTTAGTGACCAACAACATCACTCTAAGGCTTTCTCCCTAAAGATGTATGTAAGATGAAGTGCCAAAATGTTTAAAAAGTTTTCGTCCCAATGGGCATTCCTTCAGCCCAGATCTATGTAGTAACACGTGCCCCTAAGATACTAACCACTGTGATTTTCTGGGGAGTTTTGAAAGAGGCAGTAGTCGTGACTCATGTGACAGACTGACACACAGTCAGCTTGCTAAGTTCCTGAAAGCTACAGATACCATGTGAAATTTAGAGACAAATCACATTTGTTCTATGGGGTTATCTTCACTAGGGACTAAACTTAAGTTAGAACATGGGCTTAAAGTGCTGTGTTACCTTACCTTCCTGATACAGTCTTTCTAATGTATTTTTAAAATTACCTCCTGAGAGGAGTTTCTGAAGTCTAACCTAACCTTCTCTTCAATTTAAGCTCCTATTTCTCATCTTCTCAGCCATAGATACAACAAACAGATTAAGCTCCTTTTCATACTTAAAGACTGTTACCATGTCTCTCTCTGGACTTCTCTGGAATAAAGAAGATCAGTACATCCAGTCACTGAGCTTGGCCATTTTCTCTCAACTATCTTCAACTAGGTCCTAAGTCATAATTATGACTGCACACATTGCTTACCTTCCTAAAATCCTAAAATAATAGAATATTTTGAAGATAAGTAAGTCCCGAGTGAATGTACAGTGGCTTTAGGAACCTCATTCATCTTCCCTTTTTGCCTTGACTCTTATGTGGCAGAATGCCATGCAGTACTATACATTCCGTCCTGTCACTGGCCATTACCATACCTTGACACTATGCTCAACAGGTATTATAACCTTAGCAGATGAATAAGTTTGCACACTGTAAAACCCAGCCTCTGCCACGTAACTGAAGGAAGCAAATCTCAGAAATGATGACCCACAAAACTGCACTTCTATCAGCTTCTTCAGAGTCTATTCTGGAAACAGCTCATCCTTACTAATAGTAGTTATAAGGAAAGAGCATCTTGAAACCACCCATGCCCTAATCTATGGGAAAGGTATATCCACACAACATAGGGCTGATTGAGTAGTGTTAGCAAATAATATAATAAACAAATAATTTCTGCAGTGAATGTCAAATAAATAAATTATTTGCTAGCAAATGCCTTTATTATTCCTCCATCCTCAGAGATAGTGGCATAATATTCAGCTGTTACACTACTTGTGATTTTAAAATGACAAATGCTCAGAGTAAAATATTTATGAATACATACACTTATATATTCCTTTACTTGATCAGCTTTGAGGGACATTTGTTGCTGTCCATGCCCAATGCAACTGACATGAATAGGCTAAATTCTATACTGGCATAAATCCACTGAGTTTGCAACAGGCTGGGCTTCGGCCTTTTGCTATTATTTAATGGGAAAATAAACATTCACACTTGAATTTGTGAAAGGGAATGATAAGAGGGTTGTACAGGTCAGTTTCTTATTAATGAAATAGAGACCCTTTCAACTCTGAGCTACTCAAATGAATCTGAATCAGGTCAGAAGTAACCAAAAGTCATTAACATCTGACAGCTGGGTGATGGCCTGTGTAAAATGAGTTGGTGCTCTCAACCCAGTACATAAAACATCAGAATAATTGGTGTTAATTTGCACCCCTGTTGGCAGTCTTAGCACAGAGGCCAAAGATTGAATGGGCATGAAAATTAAACTATCCTGTCAGCCATAAAGGTTCTTTCAGGTCAGGATTGAAGTGCATTAACAGCATACTATAGAGGAATCTCCACTGTCAGTGCTGGGGCTGTAGCTGTTCAGTGAATAAGCCAAAGACCTTGTGACTATGTTCAGTAATATGATGCATTCCCCAGACATTACAAACTCAGAGGGTTTTTCTTCTACTTTGTTTATTTATTTATTTATTTATTTGAGAGAGAGAGAACATAAATTCACATCAGAAATATAATGGTAAGAACCAAGGAGGTCAACAGCTGACCTCCACATCAAGTGCAAATTATTGAATCAGTGTCAGGAACTGTGGAGAATCACTAATGTATTTCTGCAACTGAGAAACCATAAATGGTACTTTGTACATGTGTGTTGACGGCAAAAGAATTGACCATGCGGATAATTAGCCTTAGGTACATTATAGTCCAGTGTTAACTTTTAGTATAACTTTTTATTTTGGATTACCAATCTGATAGTGACACAACTTGCAGTCTTTTTCAATCTAATGCAATCAATATTTAACACCAGGCATGCCTGTTCCTTTCATTCCTGGTTGCACATGAGAATAAAGTTTGCAATTAAATTGGAAAGGCATGGAGATATTGAAAAGATTAATGCCTTCACATTGCCAACTGGCAGAAAATCTGGCTGGGAAGGTTTGAGAAAATTCTGCAGTTATGTGGCTCCATACTAAGGAAGATGAGATTCAGAAATGGAGAGTGGGTAAGTAACACCTCAAATTATATTTGCGCAGGGTATGTTCACCACTTGTCAAGTCTAGCAGATATCCACAAGAAATAAAATAAATGCTCTGAAGATTTAATCATAGGTTTAGATTTGCTTTGGTCTAAAAGGAAGGCAATCCTGAGTGAGCTGCAGAGTTAAGTAATGCGGATGTGGCTTTCATGTGCAAATTTCTTTTGACTCAGTGAAACAACAGCTCCCAGAGTCTGGACTGATGTCCACACAACCAGGCCTGCATGTGAATGCAAATGACTTCATTATAGGCCAAGTCTCCATGCACCAATGAGCTGTACAGGACACTTGCAGTGATATCAGCTTTGTGTGCAGCTTTCTTGCTGTTTCTGTTTCCTGTCTGAAAATAAGTGGCAACTTATCCGTTGCTAAGCTGTAGGAAAGGGGCAGGGGAATGTGGCAGGGGAAGCAAAACTTTTCCTTTTGTTAGTGTATTCCTTTCACCCTGACAATTGATAACTTTTATATTACCTTTTTCTTCCATCATCTTGAATTTCGTAAATCACCTCTGTTCAGCTTGCTGTATTGCTGAACTCATTGAACGCACATAGCAAACAATATATTCATCGACAATAGTAATAAAAAAGATGAGTTATTTTCAGTTAAGTATAGCACAATACTTTTATAGGAAATATTCAAGGAAAATATAAAAAGCAAGGACAGTTCTTTTTGTATATTTTTACCCTTCTAGCTCAGAGACCAGTACCTCTGTACTATGAAGAGAATTCCAGATAAGCACTCCAAGCTTTTGTTTGGCTTGAGAGACAGGCTTATAAGTCTTTTTAATTATGCCACACAAGTAGAGCACTTTAACAGATTGGGTTAAGAGCACATCCTGCAGAGCTTCATAGCAGTTCCTGTAGCTAAAGATCTTTTTAGGTGAGGTGGGAAATGTGAATTTGTATCACACCACTGAGTAATTGAATTTGGATTACTCAAAGCATAGGTGTGGGCTGTCATCCCCAGAAGAAGGTTTTATCCCCTGCTAGGGAGATTTTAGGCACTTTGCACAATCAGTGGCTTGTGAACAGCAGGTACGTTGACAGTGTATCGTAAACTTGGTTCAGAATCCTAGATTCAAGACCTAGTCTACATGCCATTTGAATGGCTGAAATCTTCAAACCCATGCCTGACTGATTCCTCATCTGAACTACAAAATCTGTGGGAAATTCAAGGAGTAGTGCAGTGAAGCATAGACAGGCAACTAATTGTTCTTTCCAACTCTCAAACAGAAGGGAGCATTTTCCCATAATGCAGATATTTAGTTTTAGACAGAGCTAAGAAACAGTCCTTAAATGAGAATTTGAAGCTGAGTCCTGAAGATGATTCCCTTTTCTGGTTACTGATCATTGAGGAACCCTCCCTCAGACACATGGCTTTACCCTTGTATCAGATGCAGAACTTTAGCTCTGGATTTTGGTGTAGGTGCTGTCTGACTCCTTTCGTAAATCTGTCCTTTTGAGCATACAAATGCATTTCTTTATCAACCCTAGCTTTTACGTGTTTGAGTGCAAGAGGAAATGACCAGATATGCTGTTTGGCTCAAATACTGTTCCTTAAGTGCCTAAAAATGAAAAGAAAATCCATCTATATTTCTCTCTTATGGACATTTTCATGTTTCTGCTGAGAAAAGAATTACACCTAGAAGAAAAAAATAAAATACAAAGTAAAAGGAAGACCCCTCACCATGTCTTAAAAAATTAGTTTTTCCACCCTACAACTAACATCAACAACTGCAATGCACAGGTGGGTTTAGGTGTTTGAGGGCCATTAGCTACTGAGCATTTCCTCAAATGAATCACAATTACACAGTCACCGGTCCTAAGTCATTTTGTGCTGATCCATCATGAAGATTTATTAGTCCTTAACATTTCTCATTGTTTACTGGTGACAGGAGTGCTTGGTGCTTGAAAGTGATCTGATACTCCTCTATTTGCTAGGACTGTGTATTCCATTCCATATGAAAATGACATATGGATGCCTAGTACCAAACACTAGTATCACCTAGTACTAAACACCTAGTGTCAAACACCAGCCCCTAGAAATACCTTTAGGGATTACAGGCCCCCGGCTGCCTTCCCACATCTCATGGTAAGCACACAGCTATTTTATATTCCATTACCCTGATGTCCCTGTGCTTGAGCATATGCTGTTGTCTGCCTTGGGCATATATCCAAACAGAGTGCCTGCAGGCTGTATTCTCCTATAATCCGTTGTATGTTTCGAGAAATCATATGATCCCATTGGTTTTTCAGATACCACAGTTTTAAGCTGTCAAAATTGACCTCATATCAAGTTTCTCTTTTGCTTTTTTCTGTTAAGGCTGTCCTAGATCTTCAGGTGCAAGCATGATTGAGTGCAGCAGTATGCTTCTGTCACAAAAGGAACAGATTTTCTCAGATCAGACACAGTATTATATAGGTCCTACATATTTCTAGGCTGTGCAAATTAAGTTTTAAAAGATACTGTTTCATCCCCCCAAGAGTTGAACTCAAATTTTTGTAGCTGGAAACTCAAGACGGTTCTGATATATGCAATAAAACTATCCATCACTTCAGACCTCTTGGCAAACATTTTCTTCAGATATGCTATACTCAGTGTACCAATTTGTACTTTTAGGCACAGCTCAGAAAAAGAAGTAACACATAAGCCACAGCAGTCCAGGAGTAGAGCTCCCTCCTATGAGTCTGTCTTCACCTGTATCCACAGCAAATTACACCACAACTCTGCACCAGCTGTGTTTCTTAACACAGTGACTGGGCCAAAGCAAGGGTATGTCCTCTTACCTCTGCTCCCTACCTGACTGTACCAGGAAGGACAGTATAAGGTCAGGACACCACCCACAGTTCCACAATTAAGGACCAGTTATCAAAATCCAGTCCTACATTATTCCTATGTATTAAAAAAAAAAAACAAACAAAAACCCCAAGCACAAGAAAAAACCCAATCCAGCTCTCACAAGAATTTGTCATTTTCTCCAGCAAACAGCACAGGTCTGAGTGAAGATGAAAAATTAACAATAATCTGGCTTATGGTGGGAACATTGAAATGTTGTCAAACCATATACCTATACTATCTCCTATACCTGAGATAGTCATAGATGTGAAGGCATTATAGTAATTATATTTATTGCAGTATTAAAGTTTTTTCTCTACATTGGTTATTTAGGGAGATAAAACTTGACAGACCCGAAGAATAATTGATTTGATGGTCTTTTCATTCCCTCGTACTCAGAATCACAATAGATATCATAGTATGTAGTCCACAGAGCCCTCTGCCTTCTCCTCAAAAGGCCCTGCTGCTTTGTGGTTGTGTTTCAGGGTAGGGTAAATTTGTGCATGTTCTTTTCATGTCCTGTGAATAATCAGAGGAGTTCAGTCTGATTATAGCTTTCTTGAGCAAAAAGCAGCACTCTGAGGTGCTGCCTGTAGGAGAATACGGCAGACAGGAATCTCATGAAGTTCAAAAAGGAGAAAGGAAAAGTCATGCACCTGGGGAGGAGATATTCAAAAGCTGTCTGGACACAGGCCTGGGCAGCTGGGTCTAGGTGGCCTTGCATGAGCAGCCTGGTTTGAGTTGGACCAGATGACCTCCAGAGGTCTCTTCCAACCTCAACCAGTCTGTGATTCTGTGATATGCCTACGCTTAGTTTTTTTCTAAGTGCAATTTGTGGTAATGTCAACACAAATCAAGTTTTAATACAGGCCCATGCTAAAAATACAGTATAGATTTTCCCAACGAGAAATGTAGTGCCCAGAATCTTGCAGAACTTGCTTCTACAGCAATAATTCTACTAACTTTTCAGGGAGAGAACATATTTGTACCCAGACAAGAGAGTGGGTCTTGATGAAAGTTTATCTCCAGCCACATGTAACAAATAAAGGAAAGAAAAGTTGAATGAATCTAAGATGAAAGGCAAATCAAAGCTTAAAAAGACAGTAAAATAATGGGAACACTCCTTTCTTTTTAGTAAATAATAACATAAAATAAAAATCAAAATACTGAGAAAACTTGGAAACACCATGTCATATTTTTAATCCAAATGTTTTCCTTAGTGTATTAAAAATTCAGAGTGAGAAAGAACAGTAAGGCTATTCCCAACCTACAGGGAATCCAGGGTGTCCTGAACAAAGATTACAATGTTTTTTCCTGTAACTATTAAACAAGGACAGGTCATAAATTGTTTCAGATGTCTCTCACACAAATCAAGAACTGTTTTACAACACCTATTTAAGGACATTGCATTCAGTGAAAAAAAATCCCAAACTTCTTGTTAAATTTACAGCTCATCATGTTTTCTTACGGGTGCTAGTTGCAGGACACCCCTTCCAGCAGTTAGATGTGTCTTTATTATCTGAAACAGGGATTTGCATTTGGTACAGAGGATGTGTCCATGTTTGATGTTGCATAACATAATAGTACTTCTTGTTTTTTAAAAGAAGCTTAGTTTGTTTCAATTTCTTTTCATTTCGGGGACCAATATCTTATCATCAATTGTCAAAATTTCAGAAATTACTACTGTGTGTGGCAGCAAGTAATCCTCACTGAGGTCATGGCAAATTGTTTCCTAGCTTGATTGTAAGCTCTTTGGGAAAGGAATGTTTATTTGTGGAGTGCCTACCACAAAAACTCCTTTCCTTTACTTACAGAGCTCCAGCAATGCAGCAGTAGAAATCGCTCTGTTTTAGCTCTGTAGAACAACTGTTTCATCCTTCTTCTGTTTCACTCTCTATTAAACCCCGTAAGCACCCTTCTATTTTCTTTTGTGTTAAGTTCTTAAATATAATGCTTTGACATATTTTTGGTATAAAGTGCACAGAAAGATTCATTAAGCAGGTAGCAAAGGATTTCTTCAGGGGACGGTAATACTTGAATGACATAAAATTAGAGTGTCTCATTCTTTTTATTTTTTAAATAAAACAAATCTTGTCCATTTGTTTCTTGCTGTCCTGTAGAATATATAAGTTTCTGGCAGGAAATGAAAGCCCAAAACATTTTCTAATGAAAACTGTTAATTTTTAGCCAAACTATGAACATTCAGAAATGCCATTATGTGACATCCAGGGAACCCTAGGTTAGATTCTCAAGCTTCAGGGTTTTTTACAGGCTGGATTTCATGGCAAGATACAAAGACCTCCCAAGATGTATCTTGAATCTATACGGAGTACACACAATGCATTGTTTCTTTTCCAGCTAGCCACCTGCAGCCACAGAATGGTATGGTCACACAAGTAAACCAAATTATTTCAGATGAGACATTAGACTCTTAATATAACACTGGATTTTCTATTTGGGAGTGCTCAGTTCTCTCCGTAAAAAAAACCAAAACAAAAAACAAACAAACAAACAAAAAACTCAAGCCACAAAAAACAACACAGCAGATACTTAGAAAAAAATTACTCTGAATCAAGAGACCATTTCCAGTGTAGAAATTTCCTTTTAGAAGGAAAGACTTCTTGCTGGAAAACATGTAAGATTTTTCACATTCTTTTCCATGTAAGATGAAGGATCATATTCCCAGGCTATTCTTCGCATAGATTCATAATAATATGTTAAGAGAAAAATAGTCAACGTTTTCCTCTTACAGTAGTTCCTTTGACTGCTTAAGTGGCTGAGTATAGAACTACCAGCATTTGGGAATCTAGGGACCAAAAAAACCTAGGAGGATTCTCTGAATATTTGATACTGATTTCAGGCATAATTTTGTTGCCTTTCTATGAATACTTCCAGGAGTCAATAATTCTCTGAAACAGTCAAAATATGCCTACTTACCAGAGATTTATACAACAGAATTTGTCCTGGTTTCGGCTGGGGTAGGGTTAAATTTCTTGCTAGTGCTGTGTTTTGGATTCAGTATGAGGAGAATGTTGATAACACACTGATGTTTTCAGTTGTTGCTAAGTGCCCTCCTAGCTCCCATGCCTACTGACTGAGCTAGGTGCAGAAGATGGGAGGGAACATAATCAGGACAGCCAGCCCAGCTGGCTAATGGGGTATTCCATACCATGTGACATCATGCTCAGTATATGAATGGTAGGCGTGATCCAGGAAGTACTGATTGCTACTTGGTTATCAGTCAGTGTGGGTGGTGAGCAATTGTGTTGTGCATCACTCATTTTGTATATTCTATCATTATCATTATTATTTTCCCTTTTCTGTTCTATTAAACTGTCTTTATCTCAACCCACGAGTTTTTCTCACTCTTACCCTTCTGATTCTCTCCCCGTCCCGCTGCAGGGTGGGGGGGAGTGAGCGAGCAGCTGCGTGGTATTTGGCTGCCTGCCAGGTAAAACCACAACAGATATTTTCTATCTTTCAGATGGCCCATCTTACAAAACCGAAATTTTCACCAGAAATTTTTAAAATCAAAGTAAATAAATATCTTTTCATTGCAGAAGGCGACAATGGCAGCTTTCTTGATTCTTTTCATTATTACTATGCAGATAGCAGCTTCCAACCCACCTTACCACGATGTCAGAGGCTTTTGGCACATGTAAATCTTCTGGCTGCAGGGACAAAGAGCCTTCCAGGCAGACTACTGACAGGCCAAAAAATCTGGGTGAGCATTCATTAAATAAAGTTTTTCAGAAAACTCCTTTTTTTGGGAAAAAAAAATCATATCCTTTTGCCACTTGATCTGTTTGCTATGGGAGAAACAAGGAAAGCCTGAATTTTTATCTATGGATGTACATTTTGCAGCTCCACTTTCAGTTCTAATAAGTATACATATATGTTTGTTAGAAAACAAGTACTTATAAATATATGTATTTTTATAAATACGTATAAATGCATATACTTATTATACAGGTATATATTTGTTATAACTTCCCTCAGCTTACAAATATGCTTCTGACTTATTAATAAGCTCAGTTTACAGTATGCTTAGTACAGAATACTACTTAAACATTACTTAAATCATTCACATTTTAATTCTCTATTAGATTTCAAATCTGTCTCCTCTTCTCATGTATTTCCACCTCACCCATCTGCTCAGTGTTTTAATAATTACTCACAATCAATAAAGAACTACACTATTTTAAGGAAAACAGATACATTTATATACATATTATTTAGTTTGCAAATAACATAAAAACATATTTGTGCTACTTAAGCTCTTCTCACCATTCACTTGCTATCTGGTGGTCTTGAGCTACTGTTAGATTTCCATGTTTAAAGAAGCTTTATTATGATTTTGGATGGATCTTAAAATAAACATCAAAAACATTTTCATGTGCTGAAACCTTCCTCAAAAGATTTATCAGTAACAAGAAAACTAGAAATAGGAACTGCACTCAATTAAAAACTGTTGTTTTTACATGCAGCATGGAGCTTTATTCACTATGATGTTATTAAATTTTCATACATTAAATTATAGTTACTGGTTATAGTAATCTAAATGTTATATTTCTGTGAATATAAAATGGTCTGTTACAAGCAAGTTTTATTTGCAATAATAACAGCACAAAAATAATGTTTTTTCTTATTTCTAGTTTTGATGTTTGTAAATTGTTTACAGAGAGCTAATAGATTCATCCACTTCTTTCTAGAACCCAAGACAAGGCTGAGTTTTAACAGAAGTGATCTCTCCATGTGTGCATGCCCAGCATCTTTTGTTCTTTAAATCCTTACAGCATATATCTACATCCTGATCTTTCAAAGTGCTGTACAAATTGGTATGGCTAACCAGCATCACTAATCATTGATCTTAATTCTTTTAGCCACCATATAAATTGAATCCTTTTGTAGCAACCCCCTTCCCGTCCTGCCCCACTAAATTCTTAAGCATTTTTGCAATGCAGAGAAGCAATTATCTTGGAACTGGTTGGAAATATATAGCAGCTCTAATAAATGCAAAGGAAAAATGTGTTTATGACTATTTCTTACACACTTATTTCAGAAGAAAGCAGCACAGGTAAATTGGCATAAACTTTGCATGTAGCCCAATATTTAAAGTGGCTCTGATGCGAGCTTAAAAATGGTTTTCAATAACATAAATTTTTAAAAGGCAGATATTAGTTTTCAGAAGCCAAACAATTAAATCTATTTTGCATTTTTTTACCAGATCATATTTTTTAGCTAAAAGAAAAAAAATTAAATGCAAATAATCAGTTCTAATCAGTTTATAAATAGCTGATAGTTTGAAAACCTTCTACAATAATCAATGCGTTCAAATACAAGAATGTGAAAATGAGAGGCAGAGCCAAATTTGTAGCACACAGGCCAATTTAACATTTGTGTAAATCTTACATGACAAAATTCCCCTTGACGTGGTCTTCTGCTAATCAGATTGCTTTTATTGTTTGTACTAAGATGTCCGACTAGCTTTAATGAAAGGTTTATTAAATTTGGAGCTTATGCTTTTTGATCAAGATTCAATACATGAGATGTTTTGCTGCACTTTAGATATTCATTGATTACTATTGCAAATTTTCTCTACCCTTCATAAAGCAAAATTGTCTAAGAAACTTAAAAATTGAAAGTCTATGTATTCTACTGCAGAAGTAATGCATAGCTTAACATCTTCTCTGAGACTAATAGCAGTAGATGAGCTTATATTTATATGTATTACCTCAGAAAGTACTCTAAAGGTGTTCGAAAAACACTTTAAGAACCATATTTACTCAATCAGTATTTCAGAATCCCTTAACCCATCAATGAAATGCCACCTCTGCAATGAGCTGGAGTAGTGTTTTAACAGAACACAGCAATATTTTATAACAGCTCTTCTTGCATTTACGATTATTTTCTAGAAAGGATGAAATATTATATTATGGAACTAAGTGCTTATATGCAATAATGCTGAGTTCAGCATCAACCAGAGCAGGAAATAGTTAAGTATCTTGTACTTAAGTATCCCAAGGTTCTAACATTTCAGGCACCAGGCATAATTAGTTTTTTGCTTTTCTTAAAATATTTAAATTGGGGAATGGGTATTAATTAAAAACAACAAAAATGCAAGGGAAACAAAAAAAAAAAAAAAACAAACCACAAAAACAAAGGAACACGGTTAGCAGAAGCCAGGCTTCAATTAATAAAGTACAGACTCTCCTGAGTCTTCTATTTGCGCTCAGTTGAAAGGATTCTAATAACCTATAGTTGAATATCTACTTATTTTTATATGTATTACTTTGGATTTACAAGGGAGTTGTCACTGTTATAAATGATCTTCTTCTTGCTTTGGGTCCTGCTAAGTAATGAAACTACCTTGATATGTAATGGTCCATTGTTAGAATTATTATTGCATTCTAACAGTGAATTTTGACTTCATGAGATAAATAGGTTCAAGTAGATAAGATATGGAAGAAGAACTTCCTGATTTACTATTTAGGAAAACAGCATCATAACTGACAAAGATCTTCAGATGCAAGCTGCCATAAATATTCAAAGGTAAGAAGAAAAATAGCTATGGATTTTTAGTGTCACAATTTACTACTCTTTTTGATGAAGTTTTTCATATTGTGTTTATGAAATAAAAACACTGATACATCCCTTGCTCTTAATTTCACTTGACAGAACAGTTTTTTTCAGAGAGAGTTTCACATTTCTTTCTGTCAATAAAAGACAATGTACTGGTTCTTTCCTATCTTTCTAAGAAATGGAAATGACCATAACAAGCGCAAGGCAACAAAGCTGATAAAATACAAGTATCTCGCCCACGGTCTTTCATGTATGTGACTCAGGTTTTCTTATTGCTTCTCTTTTTCATCTGTGAATGGCACTGCCTGTTTAGATGGTGCTCCAGTGTTACCTGTTTGCTGTTGCTTTATTTACAGGTAGCTTGTAATTGTTTAGATATCCCAGCCAAGACTAGGACATTAGGAGCTCGATGAAGATGTTAAGTACAAGTCATTTTCTTTTCCATTGTGCACGTTGAACGTAGAAGAGGGGCTCTCAGTGAACAGCAAAGGCTGTCACTTTACTGCCTTAGCAAATGAACGGGAATATTTATAAGTAGGGGAGTGCTTTTTTAAGTGTGAAACAACAATTTTTTCCTGCTTTTAATAACAAAACCGGTAGTGACTCCTCCATCTTCCTCTCACCAGTATTCCAATGGTTTATTAACATCTTGAAAGCCAAGAAATTCCATTCATTCATTAAAAACATACGGTCCCAAGTATGGACATGTTCTAAGATTTAAAATATGCAGTCAGTTTGATATTCTTAAAGATATCAGAAATATTAAAGATTACTTTAATCATTCCATTAAAGAAAAAAGAAAACAAAACTCTTTCCTCCAGCAGGCTGGAGGTATTTCTTTTTTCTTTCCTTCAGCATTGGTGATAATTAAGTAATGTATATATGTTTATGTGAGTATTAGGAGAAAGGGAGAGGAAGAAGACAAAGCTCCTTTAGAACAATTCCAGACTTCAAAACTGACAGAAACAAATAATAGCATAATATTAGTAATAATACTACTACTACTAACAATAATGTGTGTGTTTGTTCTTTCTGTCTAGGGTATCACCTGAAATATGTTAAATCTCTGTCTGTTTACTCAAGGAGAAACATTACGTCATTTGCAATTGTCTCCAAGTGGGGGGAAGGGGGGAGGAGGGGAAAAGCTGTTTTCGAAATGCAGCCGTTTGAATATCCATGTGTTGAGACTTACCCTGTTCTCTTGCTTTTAAACTGTTCCTACATACATACCTATATATCACAACGGAAACAAAATTCTTAAAATAAGAAACTGATTTCTAAACTATGGTGGTTTTTTTCCTACATGAATCTGGCTTTTAGAGTTTAGGAGCTGTCATGCCTGAAGTTTGAAAGGAAAAATAGATTGTTTCTGTGGGCTGTCACAGTTTCGTATTTATGGTGGCATATCACTTTACTACTCCTGCTGACGGCCCACCTGTCTCCATTGCTCTGAATCGACACTTCAGGACTCAGCACCTACTGTTAGCCACCGAGAAATACTCCCCAAGGCAGGAAAGAGGCAGCAAGCCAAAAACAACATTCACAGCCAGTTAATGAATGCAGAAATTAAAACAAACAAAAAAAAATACCCTGGAAACCATTTCCAGAAAAGCAATTAAATCATATGATAAAGAGTAAAAGGTAGAGTTAAAATATAGACTGCTAGAAAGAACAGAAACAAAATCATTTTATATGGCACCAAATTAGTTCTCTGTCCTATTATGTATTGAATGGTTTATTGTCTTATTCTCATCTCACACTAACCTAACTGATGCCCTTAGTCTTGATTTAAACTGTATTGAATGGAAAACAATCCTTCGACTTTGAATTTCTTTGTGAACATCAGATGGAACATTAGAAGGACAACTCTTTTCTTGTATGAAATTTTTACCCAGCAGTTGAAGGTTTGTAATTTCCAATTTTGTCACTTCCTTCTATAAAGTGATACCCTTAGATGAAAAAGAAAGAAAAAAAATAAAATCATTATCTTCTAGAGGGGCACAATCTGATTTAGCCCAGACGTATGACCTGACACACTGACTTCTGAAGCAGCTCAAAAGATTGCAGGAGTTTGCGTAAGTTATCAGCACACTACAGAATTCTAACATTACCTGAATGGTAGGAAAAAAAATTGTGTTTATAAGGTTCTCAGCTCAGCAGGAGCTGAGAGTCATTCCCTCTCAGGCTATTTGGAAGTATTTTTCTTTCCTCCCAGCTCCTGCTGAGCTAGAACACAGTGGGAGCTAGAAGCCATTGTCTGTTGCAGGAAGAGCATTCCAGCTCTTGCTGGTTTTGAACCTTCTCCTGAGCTCCAGAGAAGATGTTTCACTTGTGAAAGATAAGGACATCTTCATGAGTTTTGCACTCAGTGGAACCTGTGAACTAGAGCTTGCGGATTCACACCTGACTGGTGGCTGCCAACATGTTTCAGGATTTATTGAGTTCAGGCTCTTGGGAGTCAGACTCCACTGGCTCCTGCAAAATTTATGATCATCACTTTTCATCAGCGATCATCTTGTCTAGTTTCTACTGGGAAGAAAATCTCAGCTGCTGCTGGGAGCTAGACTGCCTTCAGAGGTCAAGCAGAAGTTCAGCTGGAGCAATACATCTTACTGATTTGCTGATGATACGCAAATTCAATAGTTTACCCCAAAAGTGGCAGTATGTTAACCCGCTGAAAAGTTGCACACCATCACACACTGCCTTACAATGTACTGAATGTACAGAAAAGCAACAAAGAAGTGAAAAATAATTCAAGTGAAGAAACAGCAAAGGGTTTAATAGACTTCATCCTGGATAATGCTGTTTATTTCTCTGCCTACATCCATATTATACAATAGGGCCTTGGGATTGGGTCATGTGAGTCTACTGCTACTTCATCCAAAGTAGAGTATACTTAGGCATGCATCTCATCAGTATAAAAGCAAGCACTAGACTTGCCTTTTGCAACACTACTGATAATCATTGCTCAGACTAGTTTCTGAACTCAGACAACTTCTTTTTAGCTACTGTTCGGGGTAGAAATACAAGCTAAGAGGCTACTTCACACCCGAGCATCTTACTACTGTTATGCTCAACTGTTTCACTTCAGGCACTGGTGGAGCAGAGCGGAGCACAGAAATCATACTGTTGCTCTCACTAGAAAGCAGAAACTAACAGCACCCCTTCCTGGTTTAAAGTGAAAAAAAGCTCCCGCTCTTTTCTTTGGTTTTAAGGGGGAGAAAAGCTCTAGGCTGTTAGCTATTGCAAGCTAAGCACTGAAGAGAGAACTCACATGGTGAACCTCCACTCTACTTTGGGAAAAGTACCCTTAATTGCATCTTCTTAGCTAAGTGTAAAGACAAAACCTGAGATTAGTCTTCCTCGCTTTGTCTCCAGGTGGCCACATGGAGAGATATTGGTTTCAGCTGGGAGATGGAGTAATAGCTGCTGCTTTCCAGGACAGCAAAGGAAGATCAGTCCAGCTCAGGCTCAGCTGGGAAGTGGTAATTAATACTAAGAGGTAGTAGGGAATAACTTTCCATCCTGCTTCTTGGCTGTGACTCACCATTGAGTTCACACTGATAGCGGAGGGAGCTCTGACTTTTCTAGAGGAGAGCTCATCAAGATCCCAAGCCGGAGTGTTCTGAAATGTAGAAGTTTCATGTTGCCATTGTACAGCAAACAAGTCAGTGAACAAGTCTGGGCACAGGCTGGTCCAAATCTGTACTCCAGGCGTGATCTCTGTCACCTCTTCTCCAGTGTGGAACTTGCTGGACCCAAAGTATATAAAGAGCTGATGCATAACCTGATCTGCTCCTGCTCTGTTTCTCACATGCCTTTCTGTAATCCTCCTATGCTGATCATCTGAATGCAAAGTAAATGACTAGTGTCAGCCTGCTTGTTTTAGTTTCCTGCAGCACAGAGATTCCTTAGTGGTAGCTGCCCCATGAAGACAACTTTCCCGTATGGAAAACCCTCTTTTTGAAAGGAATAAGAAATTCAGCTTTTGTCTTCTATTTTCAGCTATTATAAATTATTTCCCCACTATTGATACTATTACTTAAAACTTTCTACAACCTATTTCAGTGCTCTCCAGAGCTGAAGTTAAATGTTTTTTATGGAGGTAACTTTTTTTCTGACCACTGAAGTTAGCTTCTGTAACTGAGTGTGACGTGGTAAAAGCAGCATTAGAAAACATTGGGTAATTTCCAAGATGCAATTGGAAACACTGGGGACGTGACTATTAATTACTTGTAAGATCTTCTTTGCTTCTGTAAAATACCCTTAAGGATGGCATATATTTACATTATTTCTTTTTTTTTTTTAATTTTAATATTATTAAAGGTGTGTAAAAGGTTTTAACATTTATGGAATCAGGTTTTAAGTAATTTTCTGTATAACTCTGTGTGACTATCTTAAACCTTTTGCCTACTCTACAAAACTAATGGAGCCCAAATCTTCTCCATCTAAGAAGAGCTAAAAGCATTTGAAAAAATAGAGATGGAAAAGTGACCAATTTTCATCAAAATCAGAGAAATTTTTCAAGACTCTGCATTAGGCCTGAAGTTATTTCATACACTTGTTCATAACCTAGAGAAGTAGCAAAATCTGCAGAGCACACAGTTATACAAGTCCACAGAAACCTTTGAAAAACATCAGTGGGATCCAAACGAGTTGAATGAGGGAAGAATACAAGTGTCAACTCTAGTTCCTTGTTGGTAAATATCAATGAACACTGGGAAGAAAAATATAAAATAAAATATGGCTATCGCTGCTAGGTTTCAATAGGCTATGGCCACTCAGAAAGAGATCTCAAGCATCATTATATAGGTATATAGCTGTGGCCAAAATGGTGCTCATTTCTCAACAGGTCACAGTGGTACTACAACATACTGCTGGTAGGCAGCATAGTTATGGGGTTTCTGGAATGGTTCCCAAATGCAAAATCCTCCAAAGCAGGAGAGAGTCTCAAGGTTGACTCTGTCAGTGCTGCATCTGTTTTGTACTGGCACAGTGATACAGAACTTGTTCTTT
Source organism: Fulmarus glacialis (assembly GCF_000690835.1). NCBI lineage: Eukaryota > Metazoa > Chordata > Aves > Procellariiformes > Procellariidae > Fulmarus > Fulmarus glacialis. The sequence continues at coordinate 28,498 of NW_009206047.1, read as the reverse complement.
ATGATTAAAAATAAAAATAGTGCACAAAGATTGTGACTGACTTGTTCACTTCAATGTGCATTTGCCAGTCCATTTACTTCCTGCCCTCTCAGATTCAGAGCTTCTATGGTCATACTAAATACATTGCCTTTAAAAAAATAATGGCAGCAAGGGATAGACCAAATAGTTCTGAAAGTCAGCTGTTCTAAATGTGTACTGATTGCAAACTACAATTTGTGAGGGGGAGCAGTTTGTAGGGGAGCTAGGAAGAAAGAGAAAAAAAGAACAGCAGTGAAGAATCTGAAACAGAACCAACCTGACATTTAAGTCACTGATCAGCAGATCAATGACTGCTGAAGCTTTCCTACAATACAGAGCAGAATTTTTCTACCTCCCCATATGACAGCAGCCAACATTTTTTAAAAAGGAACCATTTCAGGTAGGTCCCTCTCTGTGACTCTTATCCCACTCATTGCTTCTGCATATAAATCTTGTATTGTGTTACTGTTAGCAGTCAACTGTTCAGTGGTCCGTTCAGGGAAACAAAAACCAGAAAGGAATCCATCCAATAAAGGCAGCTCCTAAATAGCATGGGACAGGTATTAAACACCCTCTGTCATGGATTTGCTGGAGGCAGTTGCAGTCTGCAAGTCTGTATCTGGGGTGCATTCCAGTTTCCCAGTTCCAGCAAATCATCAGCACCAGATTCACAGACATCCCTTGGTGGTGATCTTTTAATTTACTTGAGAATATTTGGCAAAGCTATATGAACTCAATGAGATTTCAAAAATGGATTCCATGTCCTACCACATGCAAGTGCTGAACAAATTAGTTTCAATTTTAATGATGTGGTTTGTGCTGTTATCTTGCCATTGGAAGCATTACAAAGAGGAGAAGATTCTGCGAGGCGAGAGTGAGAAAACAACTTTGTAAATGAGGAGCTGAAAGCATTTCCTATGTACTGACCATGGCTGTGTGATGTTTTACTCCGGGATTCCTCTTAATGGTTTTGATGTTTCATAATATGACATATTGGTAATTCACTGCAGATGTGTTTTTAAAAGGAGCTGTGCAACCTCTGATATGCCTTTGCTTACGTTAAGCTCTCCAGGCCTCTGGCAAAGCTTTACAAAGCTGGAGACTTTCAGTTCACATGTGATTTAAAATCTGATTAAAGAATACAATCTTAGCAACTCTAGGCATCAAATAAGGAGAGAAAACTTTAAATTTAATTTGAGTGACTTCTTGCTTGGAACTACATTAAAAACAACTCTATCTGACTGCCACAATTCTGAGGTAGTAAGCAATTTGGTATGCCAGCCAGTAAGACTCAGTTCTCCAGAATCAATATTGCAGTTATTGAGTAATTACAGTACTGCCTGGGAAGATGGACAATGTGATATTTGTTCAGGGGCTGATGGGTGATAATGGTGCTCAATGAAAGACGATAATTGAAAACAAAATGATCTTAATGCAGTTGACTGACACAATAGAAAGACTATGGTCTTTAAATCAAAACACACTTTATTTTCTTGATTATCAAAACATTAGTTTAAAAATAGCAACCAGCAGCAAGACTCTTTGAGGGTAATATACCACTTGCACTTCTTCATTAGCTTCAGTTCGTCAATAAAGACTCTTTAAATGCTAATCCTCTTGAAAAAGCATTTTCTCACTCAAGGTGTTCTTACAGGCTATTACCAACAAGAAATAAGAAGAACTGTCTGCATTTCCTTTAAAAGCTAAGAAAGTTAAACTTTGGCAATTCACTCTCTGACTGTTCTGTCACTTTTAGCAAGTGCTCGTTTAACATATGTCATTAGTCCGTGAAGCATACATAGTGTGCACTCCTCATCCCTCTGCTACTACATATACACACTGGGGAGTTTGTCTTGACCTCATGAAATTGCTGCAAGTTCATCAGCAAGCACTCCCAATGGGTAGGTAAAACACCATGTTTGAACATTCCAAAAATACTGCAGAATTACTTAATATCATAGACTTTGGTAATACAGTCATAAACCATTCTCCTCAAGAGGATAAGAATATCTAAAAATACCAGAATAGGAAAGACATGATTTGCCAGAAACCATTCTTTGGTTCCATGATGTTTTTCCACTATCTACTAAAGCCATCAGTGACCAATCAAGCACTAATTCTGTGAATTTAATGACATATAGTTGGGCAAAATACTCAGCAAGGGTGATGGCTTTCTCTGAAATTTCAGGGTGACGATAAGGACTCAAAAAAGAAGCAACTGAATTTGTGGACCACTCACTGCCGAGTGCATTTCAGAATCAAAATATTCTCGTTTCGGATGTAAAATCTTGAAGATGGGGTGAAATAGTTGGAATTAATTAAAAATCAATTTTTAATTAAAATTGATACTCTTCATAGGGAAAAGGAAATAATCCTAGCTCATGTAGCATGCAACATCTCATAAGCATCTCACTAATACTGCTTTTCTGTGCCAAAGTACTATAAAGGTGATGATACATGTTTTTAACTATTACACTCTATTTCTTATGTATGTTGCCCCTAAGCTTTACCGGAGCATTTGCCAATGCTTAGTGCTTGGAAAAAAGTCTGGCTGAGGCACTGGCCACAGTAAGCTGTTATCAAATATGACTAATTCATGAACCCCTTGACATGGCAGAAGTGGCAAAGTACTGACATGAGGATGACCAGAGATGCCAGGTATGCAATTTATCACTATGGGAAGAAGGAAATATTGTATGAAGTGCGGGATGACCCAGGTTAATCTGGAATGAGAACATCAAGAACAGGATGTCCTTAAAAAAGGAAGAAAAAAAAAAGATAAAGACGAAAGGTAAAATATTTGGTCTTGTTCATATTTGAACATGATATAGAAAGGAATATCTCAACAGAATAAGAAAATCTTTAGTGTTTTGAATTGTGAACACCAGGAGAAAATGTTTTGCTACCTCACATCTAAAATTTAAGCATAGGTATATGGATAATAAAAATTTCCTCTAATGAAATCCAATTTTTGCAAAGGTGGTGGTTTCCTATGAAATTTAATTCCTTAATTACCTATCAAAAGATATATCCTTGTCTAAATCTGAAGAGTAATCAAGTAATTTGGAAACAACGTGCACTTTAAGTAGTATCCTGTGCAGTAGAACTACCACTGTGCCCAATTATCTAGAAATTATTTTTGTACATTCCACTTCTAAGGGTCATGTTTTTACTGCCCAGTAATTCTGTTAGTATGTGGGTTCATCTAGAATAACAGTGACCTCTAGGGATACAATTTAGTGTGATACATCAAGGGATACAATATAGTGTGATATATCAAGCTTTAAACTCATAACTACAGATTTTATATTTCATGTAGCAATAGAAAGAGCATATATGAAAATAAGTGAAGTTTCTCAAACCTTCTGGGCTGTTGAACATATATGGTCTGATCATGAATTAAATTCACATATATATATGTTATGGACATCTTTATGTTTGCTGTTTTTTTCAATTTAGGGCTACTCTAAAGATTCTTTTCTGACCATGAAAAAATTTATTCTTTCAACTTTTTAGTCCTTTTTGTCCTAGACATTTTCTTAATAAATAATTTGGATATTAAAACCTGAAATGTTTCATTTTTAAATAGAATCTTTTTGTTTGTTTTTTTTTTCTTCTTACTCAAACAATTAATTAAAAATGAACTTGAAAATTCTTCCAATTTACCTGAATATGCTTTTTTTCAGTGAATTTTTATGAGAAAATTCTTGTCTTTCTTCTAACTGGACAAAGAGAATACAAATGCAAAATAATAGTTAATTTCTTATTACTGCTGTAACAGAATATATAACCTGAAATCTTGATTAAATATTATGTACCAGTCATTTCTTCATCTTTAATATTATTAGTTTACCGTCAAACTCTGCTTACTCAGATGAGATTCTTAGTAAAAGCTAGAAACTTCCTCACTAAAGAATATTCTGTGTGCTGAGGATTAAGCTTTACTCAAATAATTTTATTATACAAATAGTAATAATATTCTGGACAGTGTAATGATTTAGTTAGCCTAATGGTTTGGTTAGATGTAGAACTAAAGAACTTATATAAATTTTCGGTACATTATTAACCTCCATGAGGGAAAGTACAGAATTGTTTAATCTGTTGCACAGTAAACAAGTCATACAACCAATTTGTACTTCAAGCCAGAGTTTACAGAAGCAGTAGGCATTAAGGTTACCTTAGTCATTCTGGGTGCCAGACAGATGAGGAAATTACAAGTCCCAATCCTGTTATAATGGCTTGACTAATCGACATCATTGCACATATTCCAGCAGACTCCCATCTCTTTTGTGCTGTATGAAGAGACAGTTGAGGACTTCTAAAAGTCAAGAATCTGTGATTTGCCAAAAATGTGCTTGGTGAAAAGTGCTTGTTTCTATGCAGACTAGGCAACTGAATAGGACAAGGATCTTCAAAAAGAGTAAAGGTCTGGGGTCAGGCTGATGGGTCTGTTGCTGTCCTGTCCCAAGAGGGACAGAATGAGGGTGTAGCTGGAACACAGCAGAAGAGGTACTCCAGGGTGGGGAATGGATTGTGGCTGGTGACCTCTGCAGATTCCCACCTCTGCTAGCAACAAACTCAAACACGAGCAAAATAGGCAGCATGATCATGGCTATCTTACTGCTGGTTCTTTGTTGCCCTAGGCAGGTACCTTCTTTGCCTTTGACAAGAAGATTGACAAAAGTGCCAGATATACTCTGATTATCCACCCACCCTTAAGACCTGGGTTTGGCATAAGGATGTCTGTAACTTGTGCTGTAACTAAGAGGCAACAGTTATCTCCCAGGGTCTACTCACAATCTGAGCACAGAGGGGAGATAGATCCTCAGTCTGGCCCATCCCAATACTTGTCTCCTCACCCTGTGCATGGCATGAGGGCAGCTAGACTATCTAAAAAGACAGTCTAAAATCCAACTTTACACTAGCTCTGCCCTCAGTGGTCTCTGTGTGCTAGAGGAAGCTTAACTAAAAGAAGGCACCCTGCCCTTTCTGACACCTTGTTTTTTAGCAAATATGTCTCTGTTCCTACTTACAAGAAGCTACAAGAGAGTCATATGACTATACATCCTAATAACTCATTAGACACTCATTGCTAATGATAAAATGAAGCATAACATTGCATGTATGACATTATGGAAGCAAGCATATAAACAAAGGGCTCCCAATTTTGAAGACTGTTATTTCTTTCAGTATTTTTTCTCTTAGTGCTTTCTTTGTGGTTTATAAGATCATTATTTCTCTCAATATATTTTCTTTCAATTCTGCAGTAACATACTGATTCTTTTTTTTGATTCTTTTTGCTAGACCAGTAGACCCTAGAGCTGTGCTAACTTTTTTAATATGAAAACCAGCCAAAAAATTGGTGTAGTAGTTTATGTCTAACAGAAACAAGCATTTTCTTATTGTATGTTATATCTTTACTGAAATAAATATGTGAACCATGTATGATCAAACAACAATATTTAATTCTCATGGAAGGTACTTGCATTTTTTTAAGCTAGCTGAAATTAGAAGGGAAGGCCCATATGGATCAGGTAGAAGACGATGGTTCTTTCTCTGGGTAGGTCAGTAGACAGAGAACTGGATTTGGGAGAAGCCTTTCTGCCTGGGGGAAACCAAATTTGGTCTCCTATGTGGGAGCTTTCCCATGACCATTCTCTAATACATTGGAGAGTAAGATATTCACAGCCAATCCATTCAGAAACTTAAACTGTTTCGTAACCCAAAAATAACCACAGATTTTGGGTTGGACCAGATAATCTCAAGAGGTCCCTTCCAACCCCAACCATTTTGTGATTCTGTGACTTTATATTCTTATGTACAGGACAGTTGCAAGTTTTGGACATGTGGGTTTCAATTCCTTTCCCTTTCCTTTTCCTTTTCCTTTAATTTCTTTTACAGACTATTAACCAATAGTACACTCGCTTGAAAAGTTGGCAATATGAGTTAAAGTCCTTTTAGGAAGCAAAAGAACAGAATCTGAGGTTTGTACATCTTGGATGAGCCTCCTGGCCTTGAGCTTGTTGCATGAAAGATGAAGTAGCTCATGGTTTCCGAAGTGAGCTTTGTGTTCCTCCCTTCCCAGGTGGCTATTTTTCAGCTGAAACTACTCAGTGAGCTTGGATCAAAATACACAAGTAATTTCAAGTCACTGTAAATTGCTTTGTTCATCCAGTAAACTATTTGCCAAAACATTGTTGTTAATGATTAATTTGACCAGTTCCAAACTAATTTCTCATAGGTTTTAGGGTTTCAATTTGCACGGTCTCATGCACCTGTTTTCAGTTGTACAGAAACTTGAAGATGGTAGCTTCTATTAATTTATAAGCTAAATCAGAGCTTATAGATCGCTTATATTTTGTGTGTATCATTTACCATATATGTATATGTCTACAGCATATACGTCTTCCAGCTTGATCTCTGCAGAAGAGAAAAATTCAGAAAATAATACATGTAAGCATCACACAGTTTATTATCAGCAGTATGACTTTTATTAAGTTAATTATGTCAACAATTGTGCAAAACAGAGTTAATCATTTTGCGTTACACTGATATGATTATCTCTAATAATAAAATAGTATACATCTGTGGGCTTTTGGTCTGATGCCTTAATATTAAAAAAACATAAATCAAAGCTGTTTTGACAGATGAACAACACAATTTAGTAACAGAATGGAAAATTTTAAAAACTGAATAGCTGATAAAAGATGAGAAGAACCAGGGAGGATTGATGTTATAGCTGAAGGCAGCATTAGAGATTAGGTACTCATTTGGCTTTTCAGAAGGCCTGGTGACTCATTCCACATAAATGAAGTTTGTGATATGTAGTGAAAAGCTTTCCATCTTCACTGCAAGCAAATTAGCAGGTATTTTGTAGGAAGAATGTTAATGTTATCCTGCATTTGTTTCAGAGCAGGAACACATTAACAGAGGAGATTTGAAAAGAATTTCACTTTTATAACATCAGGTGCTAAAGGTATTAAAACAAGGTCACCTCTGTTAAGCAATGAGAGAAAATTAGGTTATAAACAAGCAGTGCCTAAAAATATATTCTGTCTGTTTCACTGACCAAATGGAATACAGTATTGCCCCAAATTGTTAATTTTCTTTACCGAGAGTGATACTCATATATCCAGAGATGAATCTGCAAAGTTAAACAATAAAAAAGCCATGGTTTGGTGAGGGAGAAGGGATACGCATCTCAGTGGACAAAGTAATTTCATTCCATTAAGGGAGAAAACCAGCTAGGCTGTTTTACAATCTTTACTGTTCCATGTTATAAAGCAATAGACTATTTGAAGACATAACATCTTTTTTTTCAGGAAGGCAGTGAAGAACAGGAAAGGAGATATATCTGAGGAAAAAAAGATAAAAATAATCATTTTTCAATACTGAATAACTAAGAAAAATAGTGATCAAGATAGAAAAATGAAAAATTCATTCAGAAAAATAAAAATATTTTGTAAATTATACTAGAGGAAACTAGAGTATATGAGATACAGAAAACCCGTATGCACTAAAAACAAGGCAGACAAGACAGAGAAATAAAAAATACCACCTTTATTTTTTATTTTAAAACAAGACAGAAATGAACTAAGACTGTACATTTGCTAGCATTGGAATAAAGTGGAAAACAGGCCAAAGAGGAAACTGGTGAGTAAATTAACAATATTTCCTTTGAGAGGACCGAATTACTTAATGACTGGTTTGTGATTTAAGCATGATAAAGTCTTAGAGCGAGAAAATAAATATGTATATATAGACACACATGTAGAGATAACATAACAGAGATTATTTAGGAAGAAATACTGAACATGAGGAAATGATAGCTAGATAGGAAGACACAGATAGGGAGATAGATAGAAAATTGATCTTCAAGGCAACCTGAAAAGGTAGATAAAAGAAACACGTTTCATGATAAAAGTGGCCTTGCAACCTGGGAGATATGACTTACCATCATGATGACTTGTGGTAACAGTAGAAGAACTCCTAAGTAGGTAGCATATTTCTAGACATGACACAAGACTTTTTCAACCCTCCTGGTTTATGAAAGGGCCATAAAGATAAGGCACTTCCTTTACATATTAATTTATATTAAAGTAGATATCTTCTACATCATTCTTTTAAAATATGTTTATAAAAACCTTGCAAGCCTTACACAAAAAAAATCACATGACTCCTCGTTCAATCAGTGGTTTGTATCTTCAATCCCCCTGGCTGGCTCTAGGTCAACGCAATGAATCTGATCTAGGATGTAAAAAGCAATAGGCTGCAAACTTTTTGATGTTTAGCCAAACCTCCTTCATCAAAAGATTTTCATGTCACCTTTGCAATTTGGTAGGTGGTCAGGTAGAAGTTTGTGCAACAAGTTAAAGTTGAGTGAACTTTCCTGTTAACTTCAGTAATTGCTTTAGAAATGCTATTTTAAGATACAACATTTTAATATTCACTTTCTCTAAAAAGTAGTTCCCTTCCCTTGAAACAGTTTATAAACATAACAACTTCAAATGTTTGATAAAGAAAATGCCAGGGAATCTAATAATGCTTGTCTACCACACATTGGAGAAATAAAGCTTGTTCAGTTAATGTTTCTAAAAGACCTTGAGGGCTTTTGATGAGATGTTTATTACTTCTTGAGCGTGCCCTTACAATAAAATATTGTGCTCTATAAGTTCTGCAGGGGTACACTGACATAGCACCAATGAAACCAATACAGCTACAGATTTATATCACATAAAGATCTGCTCAAGAATATTTAATGCTTATTACAGATAAATAACCTGAGGAGCCTATATAAATAAAAAGTATAGTGTTAATATTTTCAAAGAAGAAAGTCATAGCAGGAGGAAAAAATAAGAAAAAATAAAGCTTTATTTTGCATCACTCTCCCAGATAAAAGCATAATATTTTAACCAAAGATTAAATCTGTAGATCAAGAGTCTGGAGGAAAAAACATGTGATCACTTATTGTTTTCTGAGTAACATACATTTCAATTTGTCAAAGCATTGCTTTCAAGTAAACACAGAGTACATCCAAGTATGTGAAAACAAGTGGAGATGGAAAAAGGAGGAGGTTTAATACGTATTTCCATAGGTTCACCACATACAAAAGATATTCCTGAACACAGGACAAAAGCCAAAATGATGTCATTATTTGAAATATAACCCCCCTTTCTAACTTAACACTTCTAGTGGTCATTGATTTTAAAGCAAAACTAAAACAGCCTCTCCCTGTCAGAGAGATGACATTTATCACTAGGAAAACCAAACTGTGAGATAAATTAAAAACAAACAGAGATGAACAAAAGGGATATTTATTAATATGTTGTCAGTATGCCAAAATTAACCCATGAGATCTGCCTGTAGTTGTATGAATAATATTTTCAGAGGCTGCAGTTAAAATTCCATTGAAATGCAATTATTTGTATGTGAAAACTGTATACATCTTCTTTCTCACAATGAGAAAAGAGAATAAAGGAAAAAAAAAGAAAGAAATACAGCAAGGGTCTACAGTTACACAGAATTTGTATCTTAATCTACAATAGTCTGAATGAGCTTTCACTTAGGTTTGAAAATCATATTCACAGTGAGGAAAGTGCTTTGTGTATTGATATGCTCCCCCGTAATACAATATTGTCTAGTGACCTGACCACATTTATAGCTCAGACTTTATTTTATATTCTCATTGGAAATTCTGAAGTTGCTCTCCAGGCAGCATCAGCTACTGCAGAGATTTCTGAGTTTTGTAGCCATGCAGAACTCCCAATTAGGGGTGGCCTGTGCCATGCAAGTGGCAGACAAGTACCAAAAGCTGCAAGTATTCAGAGCCAACTCAAGGTTCTTATCAAGGGGGGAAAAAATTAAGGACATAGCAAGGTATAAGGAGTGACAAATTTTACTCTTGTGGGGATAGCTAAATTATTTCCATGGAGAAGGAAGCGAGAGGTCAGTCTGAAATATCTTCTTCAGCATCAGAGGATTACCAGAAGGTGTTTATTTAATGCAGATTACCCATTCTGTAACCTCAATTTATCTTTCAGAATCCACATCTCTTTCTCTCCCAACCACAAGAAATGCTTTGACTACAATGACAGAGAAAGAACTACAAGTCTTACCTGGGATTTTTGAGCTTTCACAGGTAAGAACAGCTTTCCACTGTTCAGACTGAATTCAGTCAAGTCTTTCATTTATTAACATGTCCTACTTAATATCTATTTCTGAGGTGGTTCTTCATATACACTATGTAAAGTGATATTACTTGAAAGCAAATTTAGATGTTTTAGGTTAGCTTATAGTTAAATTTGTTACTAATAGACCGATAAGGCTTTTCAGTTACAGTAATTTTCTCTTCAAGTTTAGGAATGGGCAGGGCAAAAAGCTCAACCTTTTTGTCAATTGATCTTGTGGCTGATAACTTTCAACACTGCCAGCATGAAATTTTAATATAAATCATCTGTGACTCTTTCTTGTTGATGACTCTTCTATGACATGGACCTTCTTCGCTTGCTTCATAAATTATCCGTGAAGACTCCTGTTTAGCAGGGGATTGAGGGGATGATCAGAGCTTACACTTGCAGATCTTCATTTGGTGATTGAATGTTGCATTAACTCCATCTACTCACCATTTGCTTGGAAATGTCCACTTTTTGGAAGTTCACCCATCATCACAAATAAAAGATTGAATTGTTCATAAAAAAATGTGTATCATCACTTCCATGGATGAAAAGGAACGATTCTTATTACTAAAAGCAAATTGTATTATTTCACCCTGGAAATACACTTCAAAATATTATATAAGATGTCACTGTAAATATTATGCCGTATTCCTCTGTGATGACAATTTATAACTGGAAATGTATTAAATTATGTTTTAGAACTATTTTTAATACATATATTTTATGATATTAATTTTTTTAAAAAAGGTTTATTTCATAGTTTTATTTTGTTTTCTTGTAGCTTTATAAAGAAGAGTACTGAATATTAATGGGAATTCCAGCAAAAGTTTGTTGAACGGGTCATTTACAACGAAGCTGTGTTAAATTTTTTGAATTGTAAAATCAAATGTTAGTAAAATGTATCAGCCTCTCAGTGAAGCCAATTACATGGCAATTGATGAAGCTCCCTTTGTTCAATAAAGCACATTATAATGTCCGTGAGTACAAATCCTTGCTGGTACTTAGTATTGCAGATGAGGTAGTCTTTCTGGCTGCTAAGCATCACTGTGGAAGGAGCTCACTATTCCATGAGAGATTCTTTTCTCATCTATAGCATCTGGTCTTTGACCAGTGTTTGAACTACAACTGAGCTTAACAGTGTTTTGTTTGCGTGCATAGTCTGTGCATTATGAGTTTCTAATACCTTTGTAAAGTACTTTATGATAATTTAGTATAAAAATAATATTAAAAGGTCCAATTTATTGATTTTTAATATTCTTTAGATCTCTTCATTGAGAAATGTCAGTGCTGGTTTTGCTCATTAGCAATGAATGTCTAAGCAATTAAACTATCACACTCAAAAGTAGTTCTGATTAGCAAGATTTTCATATTTTCTCAAGTACTCAAAAGAATACTGGGGAATGTGCTATAGTAAATTGCCAGAACAAATACTTAACCTGAGCACTTTTAGAAGGTTCAAAGGAAAGCAGTTCAATGCCTTCTGCCTTGGACTCCTGTCAGGTACGTATTGATAGATTAGGCATGTTCCAAATACTTTTGACTCTGCATAAACAGATGGACTCTTCATCATACACACAGTGTGTCCTACATATCCATGAAAAATAGTAGATTTTTTTATGTGTCATATATGGGAAGCATCTGCCCTGGATTCCTAGATGTCAGGCTGCTGGATACAACCTGTCACTAGCTGAAAAGGGAGCATTCCAGTCAGAAATTATGACCAAAGTACTGGTTAGCTTCCATGCCTATAGAACTGAACAGGTCTGGTGGTCTGAATATTCTTTCTAGCAGTAGCATACTATTCTAGATCTAAGTTTTTGGTTTCATATAACCCTATAATGGCACCATACAAATTTACTTTTTGTGTAAATAAATAAAAACTAATCAGAGAGCAAGAAATAATATATTTGTGCTGAAGTTCAGATTCCATTATTCTTAATCATAGTAAGTGGTACTGTACTATGAAAGTTGTTTCAATGGCTTTTACTGAAAGGATCAGAATCAAACTATTATTTTTGCTTCTTGCTCACTTCACATTTATCCTCCTCTTTTAAGAAAATACAAATTACTTTGTGTTTTTATGCCAAGAGGCTTTAGAGAATGATACTGAGAAGAAAGAGACAGAGGAAAAAAAAATGTTTAGATCTTGTAAGCAAACCATGGTGACATGTAGGATACCTAGATAATACATTTGTTTTCTATTAGTGGTACTTAGTTCTCCTTGCACAATAGAGCCAAATATTCAAACACAAATAAATCTTGTGGCCTAGACTCTCAGGCATGCTATATACTGGGCTACTTTGGTTTTACGCCAGCTTTGCTTTTTTTCTAGGTTGGGGGAATCCCCAGCTGCTCATTTGAATCAATACTATAAGCAAGTATGGGAGTAGAAACTGGCTGTCCCAAGTCTCACATACATCTCTCTAAATGATTTCCCAGGTGAGGGGTTTATCAGGTTGTAAATATTTATATTTAGGAAATGTTACTACCATCATTATTGTTTCTTGTGTGGTGACAAAAATATGAGCGATGAGTTCATTGTAGAGTTCTAACAAAGCTCTTGCCCTGAAGAGTTGAGTTTAAGTTAGAACTTATTCTAGATGTCACTGAATACAGCAAAGTGAAATTTCACAGTAGAAGTAGCTAAAGAAATGGTTTCATTTTCAGTCTATATCTATATTTGTATTAAAAAATGACACACCCCCAACATAACTTACATTTACTACCAGAGGTGAAGTAGATACTCACAAAAATGAAATAGAAATCCATAAAAGTGCATTCCTTTTCCATTTTCAGAATTCTTATATTTAACTAATTTGTCAAAGCAAACAATCTGATGCTCCATCAATCTGCATACATGACTGCAGGTATACCTAGATTTCCCTAAAGTGAACTATATAAACTGACAGTCATTTATCTGATATTATATTATTTTGTCAGTCTTCTTTCTTTTATAGATTCTTCCGGGTTTGGGTTTTTTTTTCATATTTTTATTTTACTATGAAAACTAAATCAGCTATTCCAGTGAAAGTTTATACTTTGAAACTAGTTTGGGAATATCTTGCAGGGAATTAAAAAATTCATAGGTGACCTTCAGACTTACAAAGATTCTAGGAACAGATTGCTCCTGAGTCATTCTTTAGGGCATATAAGCTAGATCTTTTTTTCTTTACATTAAAGGTTATTATTAACTGAAATAAATAAAGGATTAAAGCCACTGGAGGCCCAAATCTAGTCTTATAGTATATCTTTCTTAATTAATACCTCTGTATTCAGAATGTGAATCCATTTGACTATGCAATACTGGTGTAAAATTCTTTAGCAAAGAATTTTAAGACAACATTGTGGTATTGAATTGATGTACAGATTAGATAAGAAAGTAGAAAGATGCCTTCTGGGAAGAAAGGTGACTTATTTTACTTTAGAGCTACGTATTGGTGTCTCTCAGAGTTTCATGGGTAGATCACAGTCTGTATCTGTATTTGACAACCGAATAGCAAATCATACTAGCATGTATAACATCTAGCATATATCTGCAGGGGATAGGAGGTGTGGCTGCACTGCGAAGGTTTTGTTTGACTTCTCTGCCTTTTGAACACATAAAATGTCAGAGCTGTGTTAATTGTGCATGCAATAAAGATTTTCAAGTGCAGACCATTTTCCAGACATAACATTAAAAATTAATCAGTTATACTCTATCCCCTTAAGACTACTTTACAATGCATTCACCAACAGTCATGAGACTGAATCCTAGTACTAGCAGTCAAGTTGGGATTTTAACTCAGTGAGTTGTTATGGCATGTTTCCAGGTCATGATCACAGGACAGCTGTTTTCTTCCATAACAGGGTGAATTATAGCAGACTGTGAAGCCAACAAACCTCTTAGCATTTGAGTAGGGTGCTTTCTGCCAACCAGGGAGCAGGCATTGACAGGCATTGGCTTTGGAAGGGCTGGTATTTATTCCATTGGTTGCATTTGCCAACAACAATCATTACATAGAATGGTCCTGTGGTGCCTCCTGTAGGGACACAAGATTACAGTAAGAGGTAGGTAATGGCAGAGAGAACACTGGTGTACTCCTTGGAAAACCATCTTTGAAAAATCCCATTTTAAGATGACAGTTTGTACGTCTGGCTGAAATACAGTTCCTGAATCTAAGGGAACGCTGAAACGCTTCTGATTAAATATCTGATTATTAGGAAAGAATAACAGAGTCTGTCCTGAAATACCTATAAGATGGAGAAGCCACATACGTAAGCTGTATTCTCTGCATTGTTGAGAAAATTGTGATCAAACTTTGCAGCCTTTTGGGTAATTTGGTACACTACACTTCAATGAACAAACAGGTAAGATCTCCATGGACTTTCAAAATAAAAGAAAATCTCAAAGTGGAGGCCAGGACAAGACTTTCTGAGATGCTCCTCATTGAGTTGTTATGGTAAAGATGTCCTAAGTCTTTCATAGATTTCTGAGAAAACAAGCAGTATTATCATTGACTGGGGGTTCATTCAAATCCTTTAGGCTAGAATCAAAATTAAGTGCCTCTATATCTAGTGTGAAAAGCACAAACTTAATCTATATCCTACGATGATAGAAGGCAATCTGAATAATATTATTTTTATTCTTTTCCATAAACATGAAATGCTCTATCTACGTTGCATTATCAAGTCAAATCATAACCTTTTATTAACCCAGCAGTCAGGTACCAAAGTAGTACACAAATCCCTAAAAAGGACCATCTCTAACATTGTTTGATGTGTTTAATAATTGTTCCCTAACCAGGAAAGACTGATCTTTTTTCATTGCTTCTTATTTAGCCTGGCTTCTTTTGGGAAGTTGCAAACCCATTGTTTTCTAACTAGGCATAGTTGGAAACCTCTGTACTTAACGACAGTTTGTTATCTGGCACTGCTTCTCTTCCAACATCTTGTGTAACAATACTTTTCCCAGCATGAATTCCAAACCAACTGCTAGCAATACCTTTAATGTATCTGTTTTAAGCATCCTGGTTAAGCTGAGGCATATAACAACCCAAATTGTTCCCCTCGTACAAATATATACATGTAGTAAATGTTAAAATACAGTATAGTTGTGAATAAAATATGAACCCAATCAGATTTGTTAACCATATGTACAGACACACAGAAATACACAAGAATAGCACATAGGAATGTTTTCCATAAGAGGATCAAACTAGATCTGTTAATCTGATCAGTATGTGAAAGAAGATTTAGGCTTACAAATTAAGTAAACACGTAGTTCATCTTAATTTTTCACATTAAGAGAATATGATATCCAAGACTGAGACGTGAGGATAATAAATATAACCCTCTGGTAAAATTTGGATTGATTGGAAATTTGACATAGATCTTCACTTGCATAACAAGAAATTAAGTTAAAGGTGAAACAAATCAGAGGAAATCTATAAAATACAATACTGGAGATCTCACAACAGCACGAAAGTTGCTGTCAAAATGAGATTGTAATTGAACTTTTTGTTTTCTTTCTAAAACAGGTACCAGTTTCTTCCAGATTGCTTTCTGGGACAGCCATGATCAGTAAGGTGAAATAACATGTAAGTACAAGAAAAATAGTATTTGAATCAATACTACATTTAGGATCAGCTAAATAATACCATTAAAAGCAAATTAATGATGTGAAAGAACTATATTCAGAGTTACTGCTGCATCAATGAATACTGTATTGTAAACATTGTTGTAGTGCAAGTTCACATTCACCACTGTTGTCAAAGGAATTAACGCTGATTTACATGATCTAAGAATCCTTTTTTTTACTGTGGAAGCAGACTTATAACATTGGGAATCTAGAATGCCATAGTATTATTTCCAGTACCCAGCCAACAACCTTCTTTTTCTTAACAGTCACTGGAAATTACATTAACTGAAAAAAAGCTGACATAAAGAGGAGTACTGGATTAATAACTGATTAATGACTAAACTATGCACATTTACACTTTTTGGCTGTTGGAATCACCACCAACCTACAAGCCCTTCCACATCTACATAATGCTTGGATGTAGAAGAAAGTGTATGACCGCTCTAAAGCATGGCTTAAGGTGGTATTGTGAACCTCACGGTATTTATTATGAGTAAAACCTCAACCATGCATATGAAATATGTAAACCCAAATATGTTAAAATATTACACAGAGAAGTTAAAAATAACACCAATAATGTTTCAGTCCTACTAGGGATGTTCTGCGTTTCACTCAGGAAGAATACTGAGGGAGATTTGATTACTGCCGTATCTGATGAGATATAGAAGAACCATGATTAAGAATACAAAAAAAGGCAATGGAAAGGGTGGGAAGAGGGAGGAAAAAACCATGGAATTCCTTCATATCTGTATAAAAGGAAAAATAATGATCACATATCAATGATAACCAAAGGAAAAAAAAAAAAAATACAGGTGTCCTAAAATATGAAAAAATAAACAGAGAAAAGCCAGACAGATGCTCTGTCAAATCTTACTTTACAAGTGCCTTCCTAAGAGTAACCGATGAAATGAGCTGGCCAACTTTAAATCACATTCATGTTATGGCAAATAAAGATTTTTATTGTGTATGTTTTAGATTAATTAACATTAGAAAGGTAGAGAAGATGCTCTGAATTATTCTGGAGTCATACAGGTGGTTTCAAACTTTTCTCACACTGCAGGTGATGTGAAGCACCTAATGCAATAAGGCTGAAATAGCATTGCTTGTTTCTTGAGAATATTTTCAGGGAAAAGCAGCCATTTCCTGCAACAAATTCCTGATATCAATTAGACTGCTAAGGAGCTATTGAAATGAATTACAGATCAAGTTTCACTAACATGGAAGGAAGGGCAAGATACACCTTCAGTATGGCAGTAAAATGGCTAGTAGCTATCCAGGTAAATCTACACAGGGATAACAATCACAGAAAGGAAAAGCATAGAACCATGTGTTGCCTCAGCTAGATTATGGCTAGCACTTGGTCTAACTAGTTTAAAGCTATCTTAGGTACCTCTCCAGACTGATGGCAATGCATACATGCTCTCCATTTTTGTTGTTGCATGATTCCAGTTCACATTTTTAACATGACTAAGAACCGGTCTTTTCTTTATAGATTGTGTGTAGTTAAGTGTTGCCCCCCCTGCACCTAATTACCTATTTTATCCATCTTGGATAAAACGCAGGACTCTTGACTCTTAGGAAAAGAAAATTATTATTTTATCTATCCTGGATAAAATACTTTAAAAATAACTAACATGAAATCCAAATTTTAGTGAAAATATATTTCACTTCTTGGCTTAGGAAATTAATTTGAAAATAAAGGAAACAAAAACATGGAAAGATCAGTCTAAATATCCACTAACAGGACTTTAGTAATGGAAAATAAGTAGAAGGAAGTTGCATATCAGCTAATCAAACAAACTCAATCAGAAAAAGATCACAGATAAAGTGAGAGAATGAGAGATATTTCACGTTCATTATGTAGCAAATAAGCAAATTCAAAGAAGAGAACAAACATTTTTCATTTATTTAAAAATATTTATTTTAAAAATGTTGAACTTGAAAAACATTTCATCCAGAGATCTCAACACAATTTTTAAAAACTGATTTAAAATACTAAGCAGCACCTTAAAATGTACCTATGAGGACCATAAAAATTATTATTTTATTCTGATAAAAAAATTGAAATGTGCTTGGGATACCTGGGAATAGCTTGAGTCTCTTGACTTCCAGGTTTCTTTGTTAACCATGAGGCCGTTCTCAGAGTGTCAGTCAATACGCCAGTTGGAGCTGGCGTCTGAAATTATTGTAACAGATGGTGAGTGTGGTCATTTTTATTCAGTTCTGAGTGCATTGATTTAACAATTATGTATAGAACAATACACTCTAAAGGTATTTTATAGAAGATGTCTCTGGTCTGGTCACATGTGAAAGCTAAGAACTGAGACAGAATAAACATAACCAAAAAATTCCTGAGTACAGCTAAACTTAAAAAAAAAAAAAGGAAAAGGGTGATTAACACATGTCTCTCTTAAAGATCATCCCTCCCACCCCAAGGATATTTTTAGGAAAGATATTCTTTAAGACATTTATTACTAATTAAATATTCTTGTTGATCTTAAGGAATAATTTTTCTTTCTAAGAGAATTTTATTTTCCTAAACTTGAGATTCCTCATCCAAATGATAAGTGCAATGGAGTGAGGGTAAAACATCTGAAGAGACTTCAGCTACTGTCGATAGTGGTCACTGATAGAATAGCTACATTTGACATTATGAATAAGCTATACATGCACACATTAGCAGAACAGAATTAATAACTGTTACATTTATAGAGTCCCTAAACCAGTATATATCTACTAAGCCAACTACAAGGTAGTGTCAAACTAGGGATGGCTGGGACTGTAGGGAGTGTCATATTCTAGGGATGGAAAGGATTTCATTCTTTTCCTTTCATAATATGCTCATTTCAGTTGCTGATATTTGAAGACTACAGACGTGTTGGTGAACAGAGAATATATGACAGTGACTTCTGTCTGTTTTTCACTCTGGCTATCATAATTTTCTCCATATTGGGTTCCAAACATCAAAGACTAATTTTGTTCTACTTCATTTGTTTGTTGACACTGCTGTTATTTTAGGCACAAAGTTCTGCTGAACTTTCTTATAGAGTTAGAAATCAGATTAGAATATAGAGTCAGACTGTTCAGATTAATCTTCTGTGTAGTCAGGAGTCTGTCTTTTTTCCAATTTTCTTTCATAGCATGTGTGAGATCTACTAAAAAAATTCCTTCTCAGTCTTTTGTGTGCAAATTTAGTCAATTTAACGTCCTTATGTGAAGTATTTTTGTCATATCACTCTTTGATGTATCAACTTTTCTGTTTCAAAATATTTAGTTATTAACAGCATAATTGAGATAAAAACTTCACACCTAATTCAGGTTTTTATATATAGAAAATGGAAACAGACAAAGGTTGCCTTTGTATATATGTTGCTCACCTATGGAAAAAATGTGCAAAAATGTTTAGGAAATATTAAAAAAGGTAAGTAATTTTGGGTTTGAGAGTTGCAGGAATTTAGGCGAATAAGCAAGTAAAAAGAATTAACCAGATGACAAAAAATTATAGGAGTTTACAACCTGGGTAAAATCAAGCTAATATAATCCTGGTAAGGGGTTATCACAATAACAACCAAAAATAAAAGCAAGCACTGCTAAATTTACATTAGAAATATTTGTGAGGCAACTTTTTCAGTTGTCTGTCTTACTAGGCACAGTGATAACAGGCAACAGCTGCTGCAAACTTGTATGTTGAAGTCACGCAGAAATGTTGACAAGTCACAAAAACGACTGGCATAGAATCTGGTCAGATTACAAATATGATTTGCATGGGACATTTTACTCTATAAAAGTAATACATAATAATTACTCACTTTTATTAACTTCTATTTCAAATAATCTTTGTCATTTTTATCACATCCACTAGGTGTGATGCACAAGTCATGTACATCTTTTTTTTTGGATAAAATTTTCTGCCTTTTCTGTCCTCATTTTTTTTTTCCCCCACTGAGTAAACTGCCCACATGGAAATACTCCGTATAGTTACTGGATCACATTTATCATCAGAGTTTAGTTAAACTAAAACTTAGCAATACTTTGTTTTAGGAAAATTTTAAATGCTAACCAGGAAAAAAAGAGTTTATGTGGTGTATTAAATATTTCCTAGTATTTTTTGTTAAGTGGAAATAGCTGTCATCTTGCATCCAGTTCAGAAATGAATTCTTATGAGAAAAATGTATATTAATTTGCCTATATTTATAGATGTAGGATTCTCAGGACCATAAAACTTACTATCAATTATGTTTTAGGAATGAGCACAACCTACACACACATATTTTTTGTGCAGTGATTTCATATAGAAAACTTTGGGCTTTTTTCAGCTTTCAAAAATAACTTGCAGATGTTAATAAAAGGCAGATCTTACCAGAAGTTCTGCAGCATTTCTAAACACCTATAACATTTTTGTAGAAAACATGTCTATTTCAGGCAAGATCTTATGATAAATTGTTGAATGCAAGTATCACATAGAAAATTTCAGGAAGAGCTTTTAATTCTTGGAAATGAAATAGATCTTGAAAATGCTCCTCTGATTTTGATGAGTGTTATTTTCATGATAGAGATAC
>NW_009206047.1:951-8101 GCF_000690835.1 Fulmarus glacialis | reverse complement strand
CAGAGCACTAAACCTCATATAAAATACAAGCTTAAGCCTGTTTGGATTTTGTTTGTTTGTTTGTTTGTTTGTTGGGTTTTTTTTTTTCTGAGTTCAAACAAGGTTGTATTAATCAAACTACTAAGTAAAAATCTTTAATTCTTTCTTTGTACACAGACTGCCACAACTATTCTCACATTCACCTATGATATTGTTTAATTCAATATATTTACATGTGAAATATTAGATTTTTTTTGTTATGGTAAGGAATTTCTTTAAGAAGCAAGTTAATTTTTTTTTTACTAAATTTGACTTCTAAAAGTTGTTTAAAATTATTGTGCTGCTTTAAACAAATCTTATTCTCAAAAATTTTATCACATATACATTCTGCAGAAAATGCGTAATGAGAATTTAGTTTGTTACAGAAATAAAGAACCTTACACTGTACATTCAGAAAGTAAATTAAATCCATCATAAAGACATATTTAAAATGGCATCTTCCAAGAAGTTAATTTTCTATGACTAGACAAAAATCTCACAAATTAACTTATCAAGACTATTTTTATTATGAGAAGTTGAAATATTGCAGTTTGAAAATAAATTTGTGCTTGCAATGTTTAAGCTTTACTTTGTCATTCTTAATATGCTCAATTCACTATTTCTATACTGCATGGAATTATTCAAATTATTATTTATCCTAGTAAAGGGATGCTTCAGGAAAACCCCTCCCCCCACATGTTATCTTTGATTACTGCCTATGAATATTAATCATGTTCCTGGGATATAATACAATGCAAATATAGAGAAATTCAACTACATTCATATGGTGCTAGTGCCCAGATATTGATACTCCATGTGACAAGAGATGTAACCTGTAATACCAAATCCAGTGATTCCCCTGACTGTATCTTATTTCTCAGAAATTCCTGAATTAAATAGCCAAAACCAGCACACTTTGATATCAAAACGTTCATTTCTGATATCTTGCACTGATTTTAGCAGTCTGCATCACATATGTTAGAACATACTATAGGATGTGCAGATTTGGGGATAATAAGTAAGCGTTATTTTTTTCTTTCTCTAATTAGACCTCTTGGCAACACTTGTTTTTAACTATATTTATTTTTTTCTTTAGTGTCTGCATTTATATTTAGTGTGAAAGCCAACTATACAGATGGTATTTTCATAAAATCCCATTGAGAAAGGCTGGGAGAATAATTCCAAATAAGTTCCTATAAGAAATAGCAAAATACAAGGTAACATCTGAACTATGAATTTCTTTCACTACAACAACATGCCTTACAAACAAATGAGTAGTATAGTACTTCACAGGGACAATTAAAACATAACAGCTCACTGTGGGCTAAATCTACAAAAGGGATTTATCCTAAAAACTCAGTCCTTGAGTAGACACCCACTATCCATAGTTAGGAAAGCTTCATGAGATGCCTGACTCTCTTCCAGTAAGTACATGCAAGAGCCCTAAATATTTTTAAAGTACAACTCTTAGTTGGATTTTCATTCTACTTTTTTCCAACCTATTTACTTCCATGTCTATATTCACACTACACCTATGAAATCAGGTCTTTCCAAAAAGTTTTCTGGGGACTGTGCTGGTCTGTTACTACAAAGGCCACAAATTAGATGGTCCCTTACTTAAGAATTGGGAGACATGACCAGAATAAAATAGGGGGAAAGACCTTTTTTAGCTTAGTGTCTGTTTTCTGTACACACTTCAGTGGTTGTATGCACTAACAATCAGTCACAAGCAGGGAAACACGTAACTCACCTAACTGGGTGTGATGAAAAACTTTAACTGGAAGGAGTCTATAAACATCTGCCACTATTGTCTGGCTAATTTCATTCTATGTTTTATTTCCTTATAGCTCTTCACTTCAACAAGATCTCAGTAATCTACTTTTGAATTTAAATTGGCACCATTTTTACAAGCTATGTTCAGGCTGGGGTTGGAATACAGCCATTAGTGCAACTCGTCCAAATGGAGGATATCTGCAACTCCCTGTTACAAAATGGCCACATAACCTTCCCACATTCTCAAGGAAATCTATTGCTCAAATGAAGTAAACAGAGGTTTTTTTCTTTGATCATGTGATCTTTGTCTTACTGTAGTCCTCCACAGATTTCATAGTGGTTAGAATTACCTTTAGAAAATAAATTTTCAGAAAGTAATTTTAAGTCCTAAAATATTCACATTCCTGTCAATATTGATTTTTATAGTATTGATTGGTAGTACCAATCCCTATTTACAAAGTATGACTGTTTAATCATTTCATACTAGAAATACTGGGATATGGAATTACCAATTTTTGAGAGATTTTTTAATTAGCATTTAACAGAAATATTCAAAGAAATTTATATGCACTTTCTTCTTATGCAGCTCAAAAAAAAACAAAATAAAAAATCTTAACCCAAAGATATTAGATGGATGAGGCTCTGGAGGTGACTAAAAATTGCCTAATTCTACTGATAATATTCAAAGATAAATGAACTTCCGTTTTTAAAATGGAGCTTTCTTTTTTCTCAAATATGCTATTACAAAGCATAAAATGTTTTGTAAATAAATAAAGAAAAATGGAGTACATGCTCTCTTATGTTATATCATTAGGAGAAAAAACATCCATATTTTTTATTATCTGTATTATGGATACATATTAAGCAAAGAAGATTTTAAATCATACATAGACCTTATTCAGGAACCTTGACCAGATTAAGGACCATGCTTAATGTACACAAAGTTTGAATAAGGTACTACTTTTTGCTTGATTCATTTTTTTTATCCACAGCTGAAAGTGTTAAGTCTGTTGATCAATTCTACACTCTTGCTTCACTTCTGTTGATGGTACAACTGAAAAAGGTGTTGCACACTAGTTGTGTGAACGTCATTCATTTCTGTGTGAATTGTGAGAGTGTTATGCATGTGAATATAGAGAAACAGGCATAAAATCTGAAGTCATAATACAACAAGTTTCAAATTTAACACAAAAGTTTTGATGCTAAGGAAAAAAATACAGTTCTGCAATGACCATGAAGACCTTAATAAAAACGTATTGTTTCTGGCACTAGAAAAAATTATAAAAGCCTAGATACTAAAATGAAAAGCAGAAAATTGTGCAGCACTGCAATTTTTATATTGTTCTATACTGCAGTGCATCAACTCTATAAACCTGCAGTGCATCAACCTTACAACTGAAAACAAACCTAGCTAGTGCAGGACATGTCTATCTACTATACCAATCCCATCAATATTAAATTAATTGATGCTAGTGTATGAAAAATTTCTTTATCAGTTTGTCTTCAGAGTTTGTTATCTGCTGTAATAATATTCAAGTACAATGGCAAGAGCCTTCAGTCTCATCACCACTAAATGTCTTTCTTCTGTGGCCTTACTCTATTAAATTTGAGGCTTATCAGAAATTACTCTCTTAATCTATTTTTTCTATTTTCAAATGGAAAAGAAATAAAATTTGTCACCCAGCAAACAGAGAAATATTTGGGTCAAGATTTTCAATTGTATTTAGACATGAAAATATATTTGAATAAGGAGCTTAGGCAACTAAATCTAAAAACATGTCTTTGTCAAGCCCTTAACCCTCTTTGCACAAAGTTTTCAGCAGTAAAATATTTCTGTGCCTAAAGTTTCACAGCTCTGCAGCCACCTTGAAAGGACTGAGCAATTACCAAAATCTAGTGAGAGTCTACTTACAGAGTCTCAAAGGCCCAATCAGATAGCTGAGCTTGCAGCCAATGTGCATGAAGAACAGAGCTGCACTCAAAACATAGCCAACAAATACATTTTCTTGAAAGAAAGATGGTGGTCTTTTTCCTCTAAAACATATGAATTAACTAGCAGGTACTCTGGTTGTATCCGACCTCACTTCAATCACCTCCTCATCAGTAAGTATCCAATGAAACCTCTGTGAGAGCCTAAACTGCAAAGGGGTTTCTGAATAAAGTTGTTCTTTGTTTTACTGAAGCTGAGCCAGTTTTAAGAAAGAACTCAAGATTCACAGGGGAGGAACATGATTCTCTAGCCTATGATTGGAACAACCAGCTGCATGAGAGAAGAGAAGGACCTTTGTCTTTTACAAAGTTGGTAATAAGTTTAATAATAAAAGTTGTAGAAAATGAATATGTAGCCTTTCTCTCTTCTCCAAGATAAGCACTATTACAAAGAAAAAAAAAATCTCTGGCTGCTTCTCTGTGGTCTTTAGATTTTTTTTTTTTTTTTTTTTCCTATGGAAAGGTACCCTACAGGTGGAAAGGAAAAATGTCTTTCTGCTTAGAACATGGAAGACTCCTGATTTATCCCCATTTTCCAAGCTACTAAAAATTTACTGAAGCGATCACCATCACAGCCCACAAACGCTCTCCAGAAAATAAGAAATGTAACAACAATCAAAAAGCAGAACTTGAGCCCTTCTGGGCTCTTGAATACCCTTGCTTTTACTTTTCTGTATACATTTAAAATGCAAAACAAAAGACAGAGAAAATACTTCTGGTAATAACAAGAAAAATTGCCAATGCATGGCAAACTGTGTTGTAAAAAGGTTATTCTGACAGCAATCGGCATAGCCCCTGCATTCCATGTTGTACTAAAAATTCACTCTGATGGATTAAACACCTGCAGCCAGGTAACAGATTGTTAGAGAGGAGGCAGCTTTCATCTGTATACCAGTGGCTACTGAGGTCAAGTGTTTTTTGAAGAAATATTATCAGCACTTCCTGCAGAGATGAGAGTTTAAGTTCACAAACACGAATTTATAATGTGCTTCATACCTGCATAAGTGTGTTCACTTGAACATGCCACTCTGCCAATACTTTTCCCACAGAAATACTCAACACCTAGTGAATTCAAATGAGTTTAATACACACTGTTACGATTAATAAAAAATGGCAGAGAGTAAAGAACTGAAACAGTTCGTGCTTTGTTTGATTAATTAATAAGAGACTCTCTTTTCCCAGCTTCAGCTCATTATGCTAATGAAATGTCATCAATTAAGGCTTTCCCCTGATTATTGAATCTGTCAGGTAGTGCTCAGTTAAAAAGCTGCATTCCTTTGCTGTCTTTGTAGAGTTGCCATCACAGCTTTTTATGAAGTGTTACTTCCATTAGACAGTGTTTGTTCTACTTTCTTATTTTTGTACCATCCTGTTGACCTTCAGACAGGTGAATATGGAAGGCCCAAAATGAAATAGAGACAATACTATCTGTGGCACTGTGGGTCAAGATAATGCATTAGCAGAAAGAAAAATATCATTCTTCGTTCACGATTCCTTCATAATTATTAATAGTCTGGTCAAAGATAAATCCAAGGAGAGCGTGTGACATTCTGAAACCTATGCCATTCTGTACTAGACTATACTGGAAGATTAGTATGAGATGGAGGGGAAATATTTTAACCATTCAAAATACATCTTTTGCTATGAAAGTGATTTAATAGACATATGGAAGTGGGACTGTATGATAAAGGTATTCTCCTAAGTAGTTCACAGAGACAGAATAAAGAAATCTACATTAAAAAAAGTATAGTTACAATATTTTGGGGTATTCATTTTCTGTGCATATATTTAGGACTCTCAATTACTTTGAATATCAACATATGGGGTTTAGAATACTGATCTGTGTGATGCCAGTGGCTACAGTAAATTCTGACGGATCAGTTATCATGGAGAGAACATAAGACATTACACAGCTGCTTGGGAGTGAGCCTTTGGAGAGGAGGGAAGGGGGGGCTCTGAAGGTCTTGTCTTCCACTTTTACTCCAGCAGCTGGAACACTATGACTTCTTTCTGATGGATTCCTCTGCACATTAGTTGCAGATGATCATAGGTCCAGCCAAATACCTGTGTCTGGCACATGGGTCATGAACTAGGGGAGAAACTGCTGTGTTGCAATGCAAATGCAGGAGATACAGGCATCACGACAAGGAAACATGCAGAGAAAGCAAAATGCATGAATTAAATGTTTCTGAATTTTCCTCAAAAAAATCTCACGAGAACCCTCTTTGTGAGGAACAAAGCTCGAAACACTTAAAAGAGTGGGTCACCTCTGATTTAAAAGATACATTTGAAAAATAAGAAACAGTTTAGAGAAAAATCTTCACAGTGATTGATATAAGTGATGACTATATTGGGTCATCCAGGGATCTGTACTGTTCCTGCACACGCTTATATATTACATGTACAGGCTGGAGCTGGAAAAGAGATTGAATACTGAAGCAACAAAATTTGCACATGATATGAAATTATTGAAGAAAATCAAATGCAAAGCTAACTGCAAAGAGGTGAAATACAAAGAGATCTCATGATACTTTATGTACAGCTAGATGATAAAATGACTGGTGAAATTCAGTTACAGGCTCTAAGTTATCTATTACCACACAATAAGAAGTTGTTGGGATCAGTGAGGATAGTTTTTAGAAAACTTCAGGATTCAATAGCTTTTAAAATGGTCAAGATTCAGTAGCTGTGAAAATAGTAAATAGGATATTGGCAATTATTAGGAAAGCACAGAGAAAAACCTTATAGCACTATTTTAATTTGGTATGCACATACATGGTAAAGATTTAATATAGTTCTTGTTCTCGGTCCTCAGAATTATAACGCTTGAAAATGTACAGAGAAAGGCGTCAGAGATGATCAAAAGCATGGAATGGCTTCTTAAAAGAAGAAATTAGGTAAATGTCAATTTCTTGTCTTGAAAAAGAAGAGAAAGGATAGGAAACGTGGTTGAGTTTTGTAAAGCTTCGAGAAGACGAATCAGTAAAGATTTTTTCATTATTTACATATTATGTTATTACATTGAAGGAACTAAAGGGAAAATGAAGAAATAAGAAGATATAAAACAAGGAAGTCTAGTGATTTTTGGACTCCCCACTCAATATGTCATCTATTTGTGGAACTTACTGTCACTAAAGTTTACAGCGGCCGAGAACATAAATAATGTGTATTACTTATAAAAATAGTTTATTACTTTAAAAGTTTATTACTTAAAAAAATAACTTTTTTTAAGTTAGGAGATGCCCTTCTGTAGGACAGGTCCAACAGTAACTGTTATATGAGAAGACTGCTGCAGTTTCTGTCTCAAGAAGTCCGCTGAATACTACGCACTGGGAGAAGACACTCCCAGGAAAAGAATCACTCTGCTTCT
>NW_009206047.1:0-920 GCF_000690835.1 Fulmarus glacialis | reverse complement strand
CCTAAGCACTTTTTTCTGGCTACTGTCAGAAAAATGGTGCTGGGTTAGAAAATAGGGCTTTTGGCTTACACAAAAAAAACCAACAAAACAACCAATCAACCAAACAAGCAAAAAAAAGCAGACATCTAAGTTATAGAGCTACAGTTCTTGTGCATCTTCAAGAAGTCTCTAACTCAGAAATTTGCCACTTGGCAACCATACTATACAGACCCTTAATTTAAAAAAAAAGATGAAATTCTTGAGAAAAGAAAAACCAGCAAAGAAACAACACACTAAAATTATAGTCTTTGAAGTATGTTTTGCTGCTTTCTTTTGATGGTGGAAGTTCACTTTCATATTTTCCGTTTCTCCCCACATCAGTTCTGTTGGAAGGGGTACAAAAGTTATGGAGACTTCTAGTATTAGGAAATTAAACCAAATATTAAAACATACTGCACAGCCTCTGAATTATTGCACGTATTTTTAATATTGTCTTAGCGTGTTGGACAGGAATTTCCCATTTAACACAACATTTATAAGTTTATTTAGCGATTCTACATTGCAAATTGTTAAAGATATAGTGTTGTGCTGGTTTTGGCTGGGATAGAGTTAATTTTATTCATAGAAGCTAGTATGAGGATACGTTTTGGATTTGTGCTGAAAACAGTGTTGATAATACAGGGATGTTTTAGTTACTGCTGAGCAGTGCTTACACAGAGTCAAGGCCTTTCTGCTCCTCACCCCAACCCTCCAGCGAGGAGGCTGGAGGTGCACAAGAAGTTGGGAGGGGACACAGCTGGGACAGCTGACCCCAACTGACCAAAGGGATATTCCATACCGTATGGCATCATGCTCACCATATAAAGCTGGGAGAAGAAGAAGGAAGGTGGGGATGTTCGGAGTGATAGTGTTTGTAACCGTTACGCGTGATGGAGCCCTGC
>NW_009206046.1:0-16738 GCF_000690835.1 Fulmarus glacialis | reverse complement strand
GGAAGTTATCTTCCACACGCTCCAGGAACTTTCCTAGACTGTTTCCTCTCCGCTGTGTCGTATTTCCAGCAGGCATCTGGTAAGTTGAAGTCCCCCACAAGAACAAGGCCTAGCGATTGTGAGACTTCTCCCAGCTGCTTATAGAATACTTTTTCTGCCCCTTCATCCTGGTTGGGTGGTCAATAACAGACTCCTGCCATGATATCTGCCTTGTTGGCCTTCCCCCTGATTCTTACCCATAAACACTCAACCCTACCATCACCATCATTAAGCTCTAGACAATTAAAATACTCCCTAATATACAGGGCTATACACCACCTCTCCTTCCTTGCCTATCCCTTCAGAAGAGTTTATAGCCATCCATTGCAGCACTCCAGTTGTGCAAGTCATCCCAGCATGTTTCCGTGATGGCAGCTATATCATAGCTTTCCTGCTGCACAATGGCTTCCCGCTCCTCCTATTTGTTGCCCATGCTGCATGCATTGGTGTAGATGCACTTCAGCTGGGCTATTGATCCCGCCATCTTTCTGGGGGGAGAAGCCCTAATTCCTACGTGGCCATTCTCAGGCGCTTCTGTGGTTTCTGATGCATCAATAACCCTCGTGTCTTTGCTGCCACATGGATCTCCATCCCCTAGCTTCACTGAGATGGAGCTAAGGACCTCGCCAGCACACCGTCCCTCAAACATTGGTATGCCTCCCCCAGGCTTATGTCTAGCAAGCCTGGTTTTATGCCGTTCCCCCTTCAAATCTAATTTAAAGCTCTTTCAACGAGCCCTGTTAACTCCTGTGCGAAGATCCTTTTCCCCCTTTGAGACAGGTGTACCCCATCTGTTGCCAGCAAGCCTGGTGTTGTGTAAACCAACCCATGATCAAAAAACCCAAAATTCTGCTGGTGACACTAGGCTTAGAGCCAGGTATTGATCTGCTGGCTCTTCCTGTTTCTTCCCTCATCATTCCCTGCAACTGGAAGGATAGAGGAGAACACTACTTGCGTTCCTGATCTTTTAACCAGTCGTCCCAAGGCCCTGAAATCTCTCGATTGCCCTTGGACTTCTTGTTGCAACTTCATCACTGCCTACCTGAAAAATCAATAATGGATAATAATTTGAGGGTTGTACCAGGGTAGGAAGCTTTCTCTTCACAACTTTAACCTGGGCCCCAGGGAGGCAGCAGACTTCCCTAAGTGAGTCTGGTCTGCGCATTGGGCCTTCTGTTCCCTTCAGAAGGGAGTCTCCTATGACAATGACCCATCTTTCATTCTTTATAGAAGCAGTTTTGATGTAGGGTGTAGGCCGACTTAACCTCAGCGACACCTCCAAGCTAGATGAACCATCATCCTCATTATTGTTTGGTTCCACTTGCAGAGCCTCATACCTATTATGCAAGGGCACCTTGAGATGTGGCACAGCTGAAAGAGGACTCAGCCAGAAGGGATTCTCAGGAGAAAGAACCATTTCTTTTCCCACCTCAGGAAGGGGAGACAAAAATGTGAGAGAGTTTGTTCTGCTCCTTCTCTTCTGTCTGAGCTGCACATCCCCTTGTACACCTCTTTATTCTTTCTTGCTTTTTCAGGTTTTGCACACAGAAGCATGTTCTTGATCTCCAGGATACATTTGCCAACACTTTGAAACAGTCCTCAAGGGGAAAGCTGGGCAGCCTGCTCTGCTGAGCCCTGTGCTTTGGAGAAGACGCAGACGAGTTTACTTTGTTGAGCGGTCCCATGTGGGCAGCAGGGAGCAGGCCACAGGTTTGTTCTGCCCTCAGCACCTGCCATGATATTTGGGCTTTGGAAGGAAGACAGACTCCCGCTGGAGGAGCAGGTGAAGCAGCTGCTCTGTTATTTCAGTGCTCCCCAACTTCTTGGCTAGAAAAGCCTTAGCCCCAAGGATATCTTCGCTTCCATGAGAGGGTGACAACAACTCTCCAACAGGCTGAAATACAGCTCCTTCATGCTCCCACCCTTACCTTAAGACTGACAAGCAACTCCCTCTGCTCTCTAGTTACCACTGGGCATCACCCATCAGGTTTTTCCACCTTCTCCCCAAGCTGCGGAGTCATCTGTGAGCACAGGCATCTTGTGCAGCCACTGATGGATGCTGATGCTTGTGGGTGGGAGGGTGGCTGAGCATGAAAAAGGCCCCTTCTCAGAGGCTCAGTGGCTTGGAAGAGTTTTCCTCAAGGGGAGAGAGCAGTACAAGCACGGGATTATCCCTGTCAGCCAGCTCGTTTGCCTTACCCCTGTCCGGGTGAGTGGGAGAGTGCTGTCTGCTTGCATTAAAGGGGTTGCACTGTTGATAAGCTGCAAGCAGGCAAAGAGTTAACTTGGGGAAAAACACAAAGCGTGGCAGGGCAGGAGAGGAGAGACTCTTTTAAAACACTTTTGTCTTTTGATAATCACAGTAATAAGACCTCTGGTGGAAAATCTATACCTAATAAAAAGTTTAACAAGTCCAAGGAGATATTAAAGGCTACAGAGACCAATTGGTGAGAGCCTGAGACTTACTCACCAGCCCTCAATATGTTAATTCACAACGTACCTGAGGGAAGAACATGTCCCAGAGCTCCACAGAGTTACAAAAGCATTGCTACAGGGAGGATCAGGTGAAAATTTTTTAAGCAGGTGGTGGTAGCAGCCACTGTTCTTTCAGGAGGAAAGAGAGAAAGAAGCTGTTCGGCTATTTTGGAATAGGCATTTGCAAAAAAATCTGCCTGAATCAGTCCTGCAATCAGCAAGGCTGGTCAGCCTGAGTTTCCATGGTAAGCATTTCCACTAGGAGCTTAAAGCAAATGGAGAGGGCAGTTTTGATGATGGGGTGCAGAGAAAGGCAGGGGCAGCAGGATGGGAGAGGCAGGCAGGAAGCCAGAGAAGCACATCCCGCACAACACAGAGCAAGCTAAGAGGGAGCTTTGGCTGCAGAGCGCAGGCTGGAAGAGACACTTGGAGTTTTGGGCACCTGTGTTCATGGAAACAGGACTTCGTGTATGTTCCTTGTCAATAAAGAAAGCTGCACCAAGAACAGGCTTTCCTCCCCTATAAATTACTTATCAAAACAACTCCTGCACTCCTGAGCTAGTTGCACAGGTCTGGAGGTGGCACTGGCTGCTGGAAAGGTTTTGGGGGATGCTGCCTCCCCTGCAGCAAGCACCATGACGCAAACCCCAGCGGAAGGGCTGGTAACATAACTCAGTGTACAGGGGAGATGGAGCTGTCACTTGTGCTCAGCATCTCCAGCTCCAAGCCCAGGGCACACAGGATCACAAACGCAGGTCAACAAATATATAAGAGTAGTCGGAAGGTTTTACTCTGGGCCCTACTAGCCCAGGCATCTCCACCTCTAAACCCCTCTAAGGCCATTGGCACAGAGATGCAGGCAGGGGATCGGTCCTCTCCCACAGTCCCAGCACAGCAATCCCACGGCCTGGTTACGCACACATACTGCCGGGGAAAAAAACCCTTTCTACCGCTGCATGAACACCCATCCCTGAGCTACTCAGAAAATACCATAGCCTGTGCAGCAGTGCTCTTCAGTCCCAGCAATAGCAGGAGGCAGATACAGCGCTGGGGAAGGAGACTGCCAGCCCCCCGCCACCCCCACCATACAGGCAGACATACAAACTTACCTTTCACTCCTTCCTTCACTAACTGTCTTATCGCCATAGCAACTGTAATCCTAGGTCATGCAGCTAGGGGAAAAAAATAAAATACAGCGCAAATGAAGATATACACTATCACCAAACACAGCCTCAGTGGTAGAATCTAATTTTCATTAGAGACATAACAGTGGTTTTGCATAATTATACATATATTAATGCCCAACATGCCCATCTTCAATTAAAATTCATGAATTCAGTTCTAAATAAAAAGCATTGCTCATTGCAGGTTAATTTTAACTTTTTTTTTTAAAAAAAAGAGAAAATATTTCTAAAAGCTCAAGTCATACTTGCACAGCTTTTTCTTAATCCTGAGATTAACAGGGAGAGGAAAACGCAAAGATTAAGTCAGCTCTCAAGTAGAAACATGGCGTAAAATGTAACAGGAAACTTTGCTACTTTTACAATATGAGGAGTAAGAGTGAGCAATTAAAAAAATTGGCCAGATGCTGGAGCATACCTGGAATTGAGACCCAAAGGAAAGCATCTCATGGCCTTTCCTTTTGGTGCTTGTGGTGAAAGCAATACAGCAGCATCATACTGAGAAGCAACAAACCACTATGAGTGACTAAGCACAGGTTTGGCTGGCACTAGGATTTACTACATAGCTCAAGGTCAGCGTTTACAAGAGGGGGTTTATTTACTCTAACAGCGCAGATACAAGATAGCAGCACCAAGGGACAGCCCTAACTAGGAAAGCCCTGTAAAGCAAAGAAACCCTTTCTCTCTGTCCTTCTTTTTTTTAATTTGCTCCTACTACCTTCAGGTTCCTTCATTACCCACTAAATGCAAATGCCCTGAGGCTGGTACCCTCTACCCCTCCTTATTACCACATTTCCAGGTGGGCCACCTCTGAGTGATGGGGAGCCTTTGGTGCTGGTCAGACCCCACCTTCCCCAGTCCTATGTGTGGGGCAGTGCCCTGGAGGGTGGTTATTCCACTTCAGGAGGCAGGGACCTGGGTATGTAGGGGCTTTGAGACCTCACAACGAGCTCTCGCATTGCAATCATGCATGCAGTTCTAAGGAGGCTCGCGAAACCCCGACCTGGTGCATGCTGGACTTGGTATTGAAATAAACGCAGCGTCCTTAGGAGGTGCCTCTTCTTTAATTGTTATCGGTATCCTAGCCAGGGAATAAAGGGAGAAGCTACTACCTGGGTTTGTCTCCACAGAGGCTTATTTAATTCCTTACTTGCAGAAAAGGCAGGGAGGACTAGCACAAAAGGGAGAGGAGGGCTGGGCTTGAAGGAAGGGTTTGGGGCTGGAGAATGGATGGAGGAAGGAAAAAGAGGGAGATGGCAAAATGAATGGAAAGACAGAAGAAGAGATGGAGAGAGGTCTGTCTTAAACAGCAACAGAAATCCCTCATGGCTGTCAATCTCCAGATCCTCTCCTCCTTGTGCTGTCATTAGCGCACAGCGGGAGGAAAAGAGGCTGAGCTTTCTCAGCCAGCATAGGGGAGAAAGTTCCCTTCTCATGCACGTTTCTGAAGGAGGGAGAGGGAATTCACTGCCTCTATGTCCAAGCCTCTGTCCACCCCGGCCAGAGTCTCGCTCATCCTCCCCTCTGCAGCAGGGAGCCCTGGCTGACATGGACCTTTGGGATGTGCAGTGTGTCCAAATGTGGCCCCTTCACTCCACCCTCCGAGCATCTCCTGCCCCTGCCCACATACCTGAGCCCTGAAAGTCCACCTGTTCATGATGAAAAGAGAAATAAGGGCTTGCTTCAGATGCTGCTGGTCACAAACAGATTGAAAACAAATTTCTTTTAAATAATGAACATACACCTCTGGCTCACTTGTGCTTGCTGTGTCTGTCCTCCCTTCTCAAGTGCTGGCCCAGACAGAAAAGGTGCTTTTTAGAGAGGTCAGATGGGGCCTGAAGGAGGGTCCTGCTGGGCAGGAGCTGTGAGCTCAATGGAGGGAAGAACCCACCTACTCTCCAACTGCTTCCTCCTCCACCTTGTCCTTCAGGTTGGCCCCTGGCTGGGAAGCAGAAGGTCGAAAAGATACATGTATCTTGTAGCCCATGCTGGGCAAAGCCAGCTCTTCTATAACCGTGCTGTATAGCTGACCTGCGTACACAAAGCAGCTCTGACCTGCCCAGACCACGCACGCCGGGGAGGCACGGTGTGTTGCGGAGCTGTGCTGTAGGTACGCGTGGGCTGTTTGCCCAGGATTGCCCATTGCCTACCAAGGCTACCCAGCCTCCCTCCTGAACAGAGAGCAGTGGCATTGTTAAAACCTCCAGAAAAACAGGGAGAGTGTTCAAATGCCTCTGAGATAAAATTTACCGGTGGAAACAGGACAGGCATTGAGATATGGTGGCTAATCTGGAGAGAAGATTCAAAATCTTCTCTGAACTGGTGAAGGAAACAAAACCGGCCGCTCCTCTGATTTTTGTGCTGTCTGCAATTACCAACTCTGACTGCCACAAAAAGTGGGTGGGTCACAAAAGGGGGAAACGAGACAGACAGGGACTTCAGATAGGAATGGAGAGTCAGAGTAAGACAGATATAAGACATGTCTCTGTAGCCATCAGTGGTAGAATTGCAGCAGGTGAAGTTGTCCCAGGCTACTTTCATTTCATGCCAGCCCAGGTGCAGGGAGCAGTGAAAGTACCTTGGCACAGACCTGTGTGGTCCCATGTCCCACATGCGCTTGGGGAGCTCATGCTGAAGCCTTCTCCTTCCATCCCTTCACAAATAAGTGCCCGGAGTATGTATGTTGAAGCAAGCTCAGGTTTGTCTCTACAGCCCCCTGTGGTCCACAGCCCTATGGGCTGAGTGTACCCTGCCTGACACCTGGAATTGCCTCCTTACCCTGTGCCCATCACCCTGGACACTGGTGTGCCCTGAGCCTGGTTCCTGGGCACGGACCACACACAGCCAGCATCGGCCAGCTAACACCTCCTTCTCCCTTCCCACTTCCCAGAGGCAGCATGGACAGGGGGTTTCCTTCTCAGGACATCTGCAGGGAATGCTCAGACCTACTGGGAGTAGTTGGAAAAGGAGTGTGCCTTTTCCCACACCCCTTCCTGCCTTCTCGCACCCACGATGCGGGATGGGCTGTGAGGGGACACGGGGTCCTTCCTGTGTGTGGGACAGGGATGGGACCCTGAAGTGACTGGGGAGGTCCCTGAAGGGGGCACACATCAGTCCCCTCGACAGAGGATGTAGCAGAAGTGATGCTGAAAGCCGGGGCTGGGACTGGGGAAACTGGCTCAGCGTAGACATTCATCTCAGGTTCGGAACTTTAACACAGTAGCGACTCCTAAATTTGAAAGGGGCTTAAAGAACATGAGTCCCCATACTGAGGCACCCAAATGGCTCAAGGAATGTAAGGAGACCTGCACAAGCAGCTCCCATGTCAGATGAAAGGGGCTTGTGACTGACCCACTCCCCTATGTCCCCCACGGAGCCAAATACATGAGCTCAGGAGAGAAAGGGATGAAAAGAGGAGAGGGTGTGTAGGAAGGAACTGGGATAAATTCAAGGAGGAGCTGAAATGATGACCTAGGAAGCCTGTCTCTGCCCCAGAAATATTGTTCCCCCCTGCCTTCTCTCCCACTGGCTTCTGCAGTTTTGATATGGTCTTGGTCTCTCCCTTAGTGTTTCTTTCCTGCAGATGCCCCTGCACATAAAAATCCATTGACACAGGGCACAAATCCCCTTGACACGGGAGGGGGAGCCCCAGACCCCCTCCCCACTCCAACTCAGGGGGTTTTTGCCCATGTCACCTGCTGTGGCTTCCATGGTGCTGTGGCAGCAGCAGGGAGAGTTACGGCTCTGCTGGGGACGCCGGCAGGATGGTCCCCTCGCTGCAAACACAGGCATTGAGCTGCATCGACGGGAAGCAAAGCAGCAAGGATTGAAGTGACGCAGCCCCTGTTCCCCTTCAGAGGGACATTTAAGCCTGCTGGAGAGGCAGAGGGGATCTGTGAGCATATCCAGCAACACAAGCTTTATGATTTAAGCAAACAGTGGAAATGCTTAAGTACTTAAACGCTAATGTCTTTCCTAGCGCTTTCACAAATGGACTCTCCTGCCCACCTGTGCGGAGCAACCTCAGCTGTGGTCTTATAGCAGGGACCTATATAATTGCCTCCTGCTTACAGGCACACCTGGAAATCCTAGGTGTGCAGTGTGGCCCTCTCCCTCTGCCACACTTCCCCATCGGAGGGGACAGGCCGGTGATGCTCAGCCTGTCCTGCAATGCGCTGGGGACCTCTGCGCGGGGCCCGGCACCTTGGAGGGTGGTATCACGGGGTAGGAACATGAGGCAGGGGAGCAGGTGATTTGTTTCAATGTTTTGCTGAAGTTGTACAACAATTCCTGACCAGATGGAGAAACGGAAGACGCGGCAAGCCTGCGGTCTCTGGTCCAGTGCTGGGCTGGAGCCGACGCACGTGCGTACCGGGGTAGGGGTTCTCCCACCCCTCATGGGCCCAGATTTGCTCTCATGTGTTCCCACAGCAACAGCAAGGCAATCACATTCCTCCTTCTCTCCCATGCACACCGATTAAAATCATGCTCATCGCAAGTGCCTCAGCTTGAGCACCCAGCCCTTTAATTGCTGCAATGAAGGATACG
This sequence comes from Fulmarus glacialis, assembly GCF_000690835.1. Taxonomy (NCBI): domain Eukaryota; kingdom Metazoa; phylum Chordata; class Aves; order Procellariiformes; family Procellariidae; genus Fulmarus; species Fulmarus glacialis. Next base: position 8,495 of record NW_009206046.1, on the reverse strand, counting down.
AATGTTGGTGATTCTGAGACCAGCAAAGCAGAAAATTAGCATTTAGCGTGAAAATGATACCACTGCATCATCACCAGTGCAAAGCAAACACCACAACCAGCCAAGCTGCCTCTTTTCCTCCCTACCTGCATGCTCGGACCCACCGGGTGCTGCAACAACCCCATAGCTTCCCGCACCCATGGGTCCTGCCCCTCCGAGGCTGCCACCAGGAGACCCCGGGCAGGCAGGGGGCTGCGAGTCAGCATCTCCTTTCCGCCTCTGGACCTCTGATGAAGCAGATTTATACACTCGCTTCCGAGTTAATCCTCCCTCAAATGTCAAAAGTGCCACATTAGCCGCTGCATTGATTCCTGCAGTATTTACAGAGCAGAAAAATGCAGTGGCAGCAAGCGTGAAGCTGGAGAGAAGAAGCCCGCACCCTCGGGGTGTCCCTCAGGGTGAACCATCTCAAGCCAGGAGTCAATCTTCACCTCCTCCAGACTCTTAACTAGCTTTCTCCATCGTTAGTGCAAATTCCCCTCAGGCCTTTTCACCTCTTTGTTACCTAGGCTGTATTTTTGCCTAGTTGGACACAAATAAACATTAAAACGCTGTGCCTGTCCAAGCACAAAAGGAAAGGTTGTTTACTAGTCAGGCTGGGATGGAGCCAGCAGCCCCAGCCCCAGGGTCCCAACAGATCAGGGCATCGGAGTTAGCTGGGATGGAGGCGATGGCTCTGCCTCTGTGGTGGTCACCGAACAGGAGTATGGATCAGGTGTAGAGGGATCACTCCGGAGCAGGATCCAGAGCCCCGAGTTTGACTCCAGTCACAGAACCGGCATCTGCGCGGGCACCCTTGCTTTGATGTGAGATTTTGGGCTGTTCAGCCATGCCCACATCAGAGCTGCCGGGGATTGAAAGCAAAATCCCAAGTTATGGGTCAGACTTCAAATAGGCTGCAGGATGTCGGGGCAGTGGGCAGGGGCTCCTGGTTCCTTCTGACTGCCGACACTGTCTCCATTTCATGTGCAAACCCAAGTAGGAGCAATGCTCAGGTAGATGATAACTAACCTTCCGAATTTGTGAGCGGCACAGGGATGCCTGCCACACTTGCCCGCCCCAGCCAGGGCTCTGCACACTGGTGGTTTCTACCGCAGAGAAAGCTGCCATTTCCCTGGCCTCCCTTGTGTGGGTGGCTGCATGTTCTTGCCCAAAAGGGAGAATATTTCAACATGTTTCGACATGGACCTGTGACCTCTTTGGGTTCCTGAGGGTATAATTGATGCTGAAGTGCCACAGCTCAAGTCCCGAATTGCAGACGGACTACTGATATACATGGTTCGAGGAGGGTCCTGGTGGTCTCCCACAGTGCAAGTACAGGCACACATGCACACATGGTGGCTCCAGCAGCCCCAGGTCCCTGCATGCCTGACCACGTGGCTTGCCGCAGCTCCCTGCTGCCCCTATTTCCCCTCCCCACGGACACCAGTCCCCCGAGCAGCAGCCGTGGGCATGCCGCAATGACTAGCATGGGTTGCAGCCAAGCCATGCCTGGCTTCTCAGGCAACTTTGAGGTTGCCCCTTTCTCCAGGCCCATGGTGCATGGCTGGAGGGGGGCTGTCTGCCCTGGGGCAAACAGAGACCTCTGCAACTCATTGCGGACAGTGATGGAAGTGCTGCCCGGGCACAGCCTGTGTCAGTGCTGTGGGGACTACTGGTGAGCAGTGTCCTGTGTCAGCAGTTTGGGCTGTTTATTGCTTTAATATACAATTGAAAAAAAAGACCAGTGGGAGATCTGGTTATAAACCACAGCCACCCTGAAACAGGTACATGCCTACGCCCACATACAAGCGCGCAAACACACACACACACAAAGCAGCAGTGACTATGGAAGCATAAGAATAAATATTGAGCAGACACCGAGGGATTTTCAGAATAGTCTCTCTGGTGTTTTTATTCAATGCCATGTTGTTTGTTGCTGGTTTCTTTTTTTTTTTTTTCCTTTTTTTTTTCTTCCTGATTTATTTCCTATGCCTGGGCTTACTATAATAGCGGAAATTAATCAGTGGCCAATGATGATTAATAGTCTCTCATGTGTTATTAACTCTACATTCAATGAAAGGTCATTTTTAAAGACTGTGGCAAGAAATGTAAGTGTACGGGGGGGCGGTTGTATGTATGTAGAGGGAATATGCACACAAAAGCAGATCTTTTATCCACACCACCCCATTTACATTGCACTCGACTCTTTCTTAGAAATATTTATTATTATCTAGAATGTGTGTAGTATTTCTGTGTATAGATCATACCTTGAAACAAACCCTTCATATGGCTCAGATAAGGAGGTGGGAGAAGAAGTGCATAAATGGGAACATAAAATAACTGTGTATGTGAAGTCATAATTGAAAGGAGAAATGGGGTCATCTGCTTTCATTGTTATCATCCCAGTGACTATTAGATGCAGCTAAAAGTGACGGTGGTAGTTTTAGAGGAAAGCCCACCCGGTACTTCATATCCAAAGCTGTGATAGCCCAAAAGCAAGGTTTATACCAAAGACTTGCAGGGTAATAAAAATGCCTGGCTGTGCGTGGACCATGTACCTTGGATTCTTGCATGACACTTCTCCTCCTTGTGTGTGTGTGGGTAGCTCTCTCCGAAGAAGGCACTTTGCAATTTAAGAGCAAAAGCTTGGATTAAGGATATTTCACTGAAAAATATTTTCTCTTCAAATTGCCATCCGCCCGGCCCGTGGTATCATTGATGGTTTGTTTTGAAGCAGCATCTTAGCACATATGGGTGTTTCTGACTGAAGGAGGGGCAGCCGCCCCGCCTGCTTGTGCTGGGTGGTTGCCAGCCCCCTTTTTGGAGATGCTCTGCCAGGCGCTGTGAAGGAACAGTGCTATTCCCTTTGCAGCAATCATAAGAAAGATAAGAAGAGAAAGAAAGTTGTGGCAGCAGGGCAATGACAGGCAGCAAATCCCACCGCACCGTGGTCAGCACAAACAGGTAATCTACAGTGCAAAAATTTCATCCAGGATGAATAAGCTAGAGGAAAGGGAGGGGAAGAGCTGCAGGAGGAGCTGCTGTTGTTTTGCAAGGTGCACTGTGTGCACTGACGCTTCCGGAGAAACCAGAAACAAAAAAAAACCCCAAGCCACAGCATCTTTCAAAGTTTTCAGAAATAATACAGATAACTAAAACAGTGTTAGTCAGAGGGGTTAAAGTGCTCTGGTCTCCAGGAAAACATCCTTGGAAAAACACTGCCTCTCCCACTCTATCATTCTGCTTCATGGACCATAAGACAAAGAGAGAGCAGTATCTGCTGACTTCGGCGACTACAGACAAAACCGCTAAGAAAAAAGATTTGTATTCCTCTGTGCCCACAGCACTGCACAGCAACGGAGGAGCGTGAGCTGGAGCCTGCCATGGCTTACAGGGCAACAGCCCGACTGCTAATGGGAGCAACTTCGTGAGGTGCCAACTCCTCCCTGCTCCTACTGATGTCATGAGCATGAAAGATATTCAGCAGCTCTGCTGACATGCAAAGTGATGCTGAGGACGTACCCGGCCATAAGGTCCATCTGTGCAATCCCGTTGCCGGCATGAAGGAAAGAGCAGAGCCCTTATTACTGCGACTGCTGTTGGAGCAAAAGCAGAGGCGCGCTGCGATCTGGAGGCCGGGATGCTGGTTTTGGTGGGGGTGAGATCTTTTTACTTATAAATTGAGCACATCTGCTCTGGAAGTGGCCGGGAGGCATAAATATTGAATATCACATCACCAGCTCCTGCTCAAAGTGTGACAGGATCTTAGCAGAAATAAACAGGGGGCTTGGAAATATGCAGAAGAAGGAAAAAGTGCAAGAGAAGAAACATATATGTCTAAATGAGATGGAAGAAATGAATGATAATTCAAAGATACTGAGATACTGAGTTCCTACTGGAAGACAGTACCGAGCAAGGAACAAAAATAACATGGAAAAAATCTGAAAAATAAGGCAGATCTCATAAAATAAAGTATTCATGAAGACCAGGGAAGGGAATATTTGGAAAGTCAGGTCACATGCAGATAAACCGAACTGGGTGGCACACATCCAGGGGCCTGACTTTGCAAAGTACCAAGCGCTTCCTACAAGGTGCACTGTGTGTTTTGTATCGCAGCTAGTCAGAAAATCAGTAGTGTTTAATTTTTCTCTTCTCTGTGAAATTCTTGTGATGAGAACAAGCAAACCAAAGCCGCTTACCTCCATGTCTTCCATAATAAATTTTGAGTTTTTAGTTACGTTGGCTAAAATGAAATCTCTGCTCCTGAGCCGCTGCTACGACGCCTTTTGCTCTCGTTGCACGGTGGTCGTGCAGGGCACATCTCCCACAGCGCCTTGCGGGCACCTCACTACCTGGGGACCCACCTTCAGTGCCCTGTGGGGTGGACGAGTGGCCTGGTGTCTCGAGGAGACAGTCACCAGGGGCCAGGCAAGACACAACACCTCTGTGATGTCCTGTGGGAGCATTTCGGGCATGAGAGCCATTTTGGCGGCAATCATTTCATTCTCAGCAAAAAGGAAAAGTAGAAAACTCCTTGAAGACATCTAAGTTTTCTGTTTCAAGTTTCTTTTGTCTGAAAAATTATTTTCCTGCTCAATGATACTTTTGATTTTTTCCCCCCAGGCCTGCTCAACTTGTATTAATTTCACAGAAAGCTGGTGATGTTCAGTCCTTCACAGGACCTGGCCTCACAAAAACCCCCCAAAACAAACAAAAAAAAACCCCAAATGCACCACACTGCCAACTTCCCATGAAAGAAAACAGTGGTCACGCGGACAATTGCTTCCCATATATCTAATTTCATAAGGAAACTTTTGGTAGTAGTAAGGAAGACAGATGAAGATGGAGAAGCCACGAGAAGAAGTACACCTTGCGGTACACTTTGTTCATTTGGCAGTGCTGAGACAGGGTCTCTGGGTGCGTTTAGAAGAAATACTAAAAACAGGTGTGTTTTCCATGGGCAGGTTGGAGTGACTGAGGATTTCATGTGCAAGAGAAGGCGGGAAGCACTAGGGATAGGCTCTGCTCTGCAGCTGCAATAAACCACACCGATGGGCCCAGAGGCCTTGGCGAGAGGGGAAAATGTACAGGGAGGGCTTAGAAAAAAAGACTCAGAAAAATGTTGAAAAGAGGTGGAGGAACCAGCTGGCAAGCCAAGATGAAAAGAGCTAAATACGCCTAGCTTGGCGGAGCAGCAGCCGGAGCAGGACACGGCAGTGGTGTGCAAGCATGTGGAGGAGCTCAGCATTGAGCAGGGAGAGGGACTGCTTTCGGTGGCAGACACGGGGGAGAGCCAGGCACGAGGGTAATGTGGCAGCAGGACAAAACAGAGCGATCTCGGGTTGGTGACGGCAAAGAGCCTCCTGGTGGGAGCTGCCTGTGATATAGTCCCCCGTGGGAAGTGGGGAGAACGGGAGGCTGAAAAGACGCCTGGGCAAATCCTGGGCTGCCCTCAGGTGTTGTCTGGGAGGTGGGTGGGTGATGACAGAGGTTTTTCCTGGTGCCAACAGCCAGGCATAGCTGGGAAAGGCAGCTCTTGCCAGGAGAAACCACACAACCTGCCCCGCCACAGAAATCCCCAGCAAAAACACAAGGCGTTTGCTAGGTTTTAGTATTCTGCTTCCTCTTCAGGAAGGATGGATGTTTCCTCCTTCTTCTTCAAACAGTTAGTAAATAATTAAAATAGAGAGACAAAATATTTTCTAAAGATAACCTAGTCTTCTGTTTCCATGGCAACCTCCTTCCTAAGCCAGAAGCCTTTTGCTCGAGTCATACGGCGGAGGGTGAAAGCCCTTTTGCCAGGAGGCGAGAGTGGTGGCATGACCCCGCTGGGAGGCGAAGGGGAGACATTGTGCAGAGCAAAAGGACTGTCATGAACCCGAAACCACAAAAGAAACAAAGAAGTTTTTCCTTGCAAGTTACTTCCAGGGACAATCAAGAATAGGCTGAGAGAGCATCCATTCTAGGGGCTGTAAGTCACCCCGTGAGGTCACCGCGACCATCTTTCCCGTCATCTTTTGACCCTTCTCCCCTCCCAGCTATCCCAAGTGCAGGCCATACTTCTATCATGACCAAATATCGGGGTAGGTTTTAGCACTGCACCGATCTCTGACCTTTCTCCCATCCTCAGCTGAAATGCTTCACAACCCACACGACTGCCAGGACAGCTCGGAGTCCCACCTCCAAGTCCCCTTACGGTCACCTTCCAGGAAACACGCTGTGCATTGAGTTGCCTGGGGTTTGGATGGGTTTTAACTGTTTGGGGTTTTTTTGGTAAGCCCTACCTCTGTCTTCAAAGCAGCTCTGGGTTTGAGTCTAAGCCTTGTGCAGCCCAAGTTCATTGTTCAGCCATTTGGGGACTCTCTGCTCTCCTTCCCTGAGGACGTGAAACCACGTGTCTTGTCTCTCCTCTCTGCCCACGGGAGACCAGGCAGGGACAACTCACCCAAAGAACCACCAGTGCAAAAAAAGCATTTAAAGACCCTTATTATTGCTTTAATAAATCTGGATCAGCAACCTTTCTGCAAGGACAAGGACCCGGGCTCTCCTGTCCTCTCCCCACAGGCCTGACCTCCCTGCAGTCAGCATGCACGCTTGCAACACAGCAAACACTCCTTTCAGCAAATAAATCAAGTCCACACAGTAACATCCTGTTCCTAGCTGTTGGTCCCATTTGATGCACTCGCTGTTTACAGCCCCAGTTCGTAAGATGCAGGAGCTGCTTAAAAATCAGACAGGTCACAAAAAAACCAGAACATCTGTTTTGTACTGCCCACTTCACAATGCTTCATATGCCAGCTGGGAGAACTCTGGGAGAGCTGCAGGGGCCCTCTTGATCTGATGGAAAAAAAGGGACAGGAATCCCCGAGGGAGCCCTGTTCCTCCTCTGAGCAGTGCACCAGCCTCCAAACCTCCCCATCTCTGTTGGGCTGCTATCCTCTCCCTGCTGCCCTTCTCACTCTGTCTTCTCTGACACACCTTAGTGGGGCTTCCCTGGGGTGGTAGGTGACATCTGACATCCGTTGTGCTCCCCACGTAGCTGGCTTTCCTACCCACCTGCAAACCTGGGAAGGGTACGAAACCTTGGAGTTGCTGCAGGAGGAGATCCAGGCTGGCCCTGGCCAGGAAGGAGACACGTGCAGTCATACTGCTGGAAAGGCAACGAGGGATGCAGCCTCCAGAGACCTTGCTGCAACCGTGCCGGGAGAGGATCATGTCTGCCGGATCAAATCCTGGATCCTGAGGCAGGTCGTGGTTCGAGGAGTTGGTCTGCCCTCGCCCTCCGCACCACAGCCCTCCCCACTGACACTCCCCTGTAAGGCAGAGGCGAGGAGAGCTGCCTCTCCTTCTTCCTCTCCCCCGTCTCTCCAGCTGGTGAGCCAGTCAGCCTGGACACAACACACATAAACATCCTTACATTTGCCTGCACACACACATACACACGCGCGCTAATATTCCCTGCTTTCCATGTCCGCGGTTGGCGCTGAGCAGGGCTCTGGTCCCAGCTACACTGATGCAAATCAGGAAAACGCCAGAGGATGAAGATGATGCTGGAGAGGAGGCAGAGCCGCCACCGAGCTCAGGATGTTCTTCCCGCTGGGACTTGGAACAGGGTTAGCCCTCGGCCAGGGGACTGACTGCGTTTTGTGTTGTTGAAGCCCCCTTTGCTTTTATTTGTCTTTTTAAACTTCTAGTTTTTGTCTTCTTTTAATATATATAGCTATAGATACAAAAATAACAGATAGGTTTCTCTAGAGATGATTTTTGCACCTTTGGGCTTCTAAAATAAAATATCACAATTACTGCAAATGAAAGGGGAAAAAATTCAATTGCCTCTCCCCTTTTTACCTCCTCCTCCCCTTCCACCCTGCCTCTCTCCTGCTCCAAATTTCCCCACTTGTATCTTGTAATTTTTTTTCCCTTAGCAGTTTTCTTTCTTTGGAAAATGAAAAAGACAAAACCAACAAAACAACAACAAAAATATGCCATGTAGCCTCTATCCCCCTCCTCCCATGAGCATGCCCACTGTGTTCACACATTCCTTTCAAAGCAAGGATTTTCACCTCAAAACGTTTCCCGGGCTCCATGGCTGTTTGCTTTTCCCTGCTGCTGGGGCCAGGTTTTCACCTGCTGTAAATCAGTGTGAATCCACCTCAAGCCAGAGCTCTGCTGCTTTACACCAACAGAAGCGCACAATCGCATTTTGCCAATTTACGCTCGACCTGAAGATCTGGCCCACAATTTTTAATGTTTGAAATGGAAGCATGGACAATAAGGAAGTTCCCAGAAACAGGCAAGGCAAACCCCAGACATTCTTCCCTTGCTGCTCACCCTGTTTCCCTTCCCTTCGCCCCCACCCTCCTTGTTTGGTGTAGCACGTCCTTCAGCCCCCGTTTGCTTTTTCCTCCTTAGCACTTTCTGAAATTCATAATCTCTCGGTAAAAAAAATAAATAAATCAATCTCTCTATATATG
>NW_009206045.1:30453-40463 GCF_000690835.1 Fulmarus glacialis | reverse complement strand
AACTTCCCCTACGACCATTCTGCTTTCACCCAAGCACTCTGCTTTTTTACCTTTTACAGGATTATTTATCTTTTCCCCTCCACTTCTTTTCCCTTTACTTTTTCAGCTGTTTAGCAGAGTGCCCAGTACGTGCTCTATCGTCATTTCAGTTGTGGATAAGGCCTCATTGTTTTCCACTCAGACACAGAATGCTTTCCGAAAACAGTTTGCATTTGCAGTCTCTTCCAGTCTACTTTAGTATTAAAATTTCCCTTACTCACTGTCTTCATGTGGTTTTTCTCCTATAGAAATGACTATTGCTGGGTCTCAGGAGAGCGCAGTTGTGCCGCAGCACCTTTTTCAGCTTGCGTCACTAGAACATCATAGTCTGGAACCGGTTTTCCATCTTGCGGTTCACCCATTTTATTTCCTCTGCCCTCACTGAATTCTCAGCAAGGAGATTTTTTCCTTTCTTAACTGCGGGACTTAAGGGATCACAATATTGCAGTTATTTGTGGCTTGGCTTTCTCTCTCTATTTCTCTCATCTTACAATGCTGTTCTCCCACCAGTTCAAACTTCTAAGGTAGTTAGTTCTCTCAAGTTACAAAGCCAAGAAAAAAAGAAAGAAAAAGATTTTCTTTCTACTACTTTCTGTTCTCATTTAAAGCTATTGCAAGTGAAGTGCCATTATTGCATCTGGCAGTTAAAGAGATGCAACTATATACTAATTACCTTTTTTATCCGTAAGCACAAAAAAATTCAAAGGGTCTTGGCCCTTTCTGCCTAGGTCCAGCTTATGCATTATGGCTGCCAATGCATTAAGCTTTTGTCAGTGACATTTGTTCTACTCACTGAAGTCAAGTTTATCTCCTGTGCTGGGACTGAATTTGGACTTTTGTCAATTGCACCATCTGTATAGGACATTCCCCATGTAAGAAGGTAGTAGGAAGATAAATTTAAGCACCTAAGTTTTTAAAATTGTACTAATCTTTATATACCATTGTTATTACATATGGATTACATTTTTACATTTCAGTATTTTAACAAGAGCCTATTTAAAGACATTCTCCACCAACTACTAATGCAGAGGCAATCCCTATGTCAGGAAACTCCCCAGTTATACTGGTTTTAATACAAATCTTGTAGTATACTGAAGTAGTATAAATCTTTAGTACAAATCTTGAGTTCATAAATTATGATAGAATACGTTCCATAAAGATAATGAAGATAGTGCAAGTTTCATGAATGCCTGTTGCTTAACAAAGAGTTATTTTTAAAATGCAGTGATACTCCTTCACTAAAAAGCTAACTACAATGCTTCTGAAAAGTCTAGTTTTGACTTGCTGAAATGAATATACACCTAGCTTCACACAGCTTCCGGAGATAATACTGTCTAGCACTAATACAGCCCCAGCTGTTTTGGCAGCATTTCAGTCTGATTAGAAGTACTCATGGTAGAACAGCACTAGGTGAACTTCAAGCCCGTGGAAAGCAAATGCAAATACTAACTTCTGAAATACACAGCAGATGTCAAACCATTTTCAATCTAATGATAAATAACTAACTGTGGAATTGTTTTATACAGCTTGAAAGCCTAAATATTGCCAACCTATTACTGTAAACTACCAAGAGTTCTTCAAGTATCCTAACGTTATTTTATTTTCCTCAACAATTAACACAGTCTGCTGCGCTAACACAGCTACACTACTTTACGGTGAAGGATACACTCAGTTTTTTACTCTACTTTAAATATTAAAAGCTGCGTATCTTATGGTGGATTATAATCTTGTTTTAACAAGACAAATGTTCTCCACATTTATCTGAAGTATGCAGTCTGCTTAGTTGCACAATTAAGAATTTAAATTAAGGCCTTTAGAATGCCACCCTCAAAGTGGACTCTCGACTAGGCTTTATCCTTGGAAACACACGCACTCATGCAGTTCATTTATGGCAATAAACCCCTTTCAATCTTGGCTTCAGTGAGGGTTGGATCACATCCTTAAAGATAACCAATTACAGAAACTGGAGTCTATAATCTTGAATAATAACAAGAAGAAAAAGTGCAGCAGGGGTAGCACTACAGATCCAGCTGCTCAGCCAGTAAGAAAGACTCTGTTCCTTCACAGGGAGGAAAAACACATGCACATCCCCTTGATGAATTGTGGGACATTGTTGTCATTTCTTCCAGGAACAAAATGCAGAGGGCACAGTGACTGCTATACCACAAGTAAATAGGAAAATAGTGATTATCTCATCACCAAAGCTTCTAGTTTTTGGCTTGTAATGCTTGCACTCTTTAAAATGCTCTTTAAAACACTTTAAAACACCATTTTCCCTCTGAGGCATCATATGGTGCCTAGAAAAGGGTTCACAATTTTTTTCAGTCTTAAGATTATTTCCTGAATTCAGATGAGCTGTGAATTATAATAAATTTAAGAACAAAAGGTAACAACACAGCTACATTACAAGGGAATATGCTTAAAGGAAAGGTGTTTTTTATATTACAATTTCTATTCCTTGTTTATAAATCAATTTGTCAAGGTCAGAGGAAGATATTCTCTCCTACAGATACAAAAATCTTCCAGAGACCTACATACTAAGCTGCATGTGGTCTTTTCAAAAAGTTGTATTGGATGCACAAAAACTGTGAAGAAGTTTCAGAATCAATTATTTCTGTTGTGGCATTGCTGTTTTTAAAAGGCAGGACAAACCCGGCATTTTGTGTTACTATTTTGACTTTCCCACCCTTGCAATACATGCTGGTGTTGGGATAAAAAATACCTTTCCTTCCAGTACCCAAAATCTTTTATAACTTTGAAAATGCATGTTTTTCACCCCCACTCAATTTATTTAAGAAATGGCAGTTTGACATTGCCAGTTGTAAATCAAAGATTATTTCATGGGATTTAAAGTTTCTTAACAATTTGTCAAAATTTAGAACTGAAATGGGTAACGGGACTGCATTAATCATCACTCAGCAAGCTTTCCCATTGCCACATTGTACCACATACTCTCACTGTTTTATCAGACTGTACAAGTCCTTTATACTGGCATAATTTGAAACTGCTCCCAAAATAAACTGTCCTGGTCCTTCTGCCACCTACACCTTTCAAGCTGCATGCCACCTATTCCGCTTCATTACAGCACCAGTGTTTGCACATCAACGCAACCACAGACTGGAGAATTGATCCAGATAAAAAGTCACCTTTAATTTTTGCTGAGCAAGAATGAACACAGGAGAATTGGCAGAGAATGGGACTTCCTCAAGTAGCACCACTGGCTTATGCCAGACTAAAATGTTCATGAATTTATAGTACCTGTTTTCTATTCTGAGAAGCGGTTTTGGACTTGGTACTAGTTAAACGACAGCTGTGAATTTTACTTGCTCTAAAAAGGCCCTTTATGTATGACAGCAGAGCAGCACCGGAGCAGGCAACCAAAGAAGTTGTGGAATCTCCATCCCTGCAGGTTTTTCAGACTTGACCAAAGCCATGGCTGACCTAATGTTAATGATAGTCTTCCCTGGAGCACAAAGTTTGACTAGAAACCTTCAGAGGTCCAGCCACACTTCCATGACCTGTGATATGAGGTACTGAAATGCAGCTGGTAAGTACTTAGTTAATCAAAACAAAAATTGTCTCTCACTGTCTGTGTAGACTGAAAGTCTTGGCTTTTACCTCTGAAATCTACTTTATCCTGTCAATGCAGGTTTTCAAGGCAGTCCATAGATAGCAAAAGGGAAAGTCCTTTATGAAGGTAAGCATACAAAATGGAGATTATTTCAAATTACATTGCCTTTTCCTAACACTTGAAGGGCTGGAGGGCAGAAAATTGGCATCCTACTTGGCCTCACACTCTAGCTAACCTGTTTTTACCTATTCCCCAAATACCTAATTATCAGATAGCTTCCTCCTTGTGGAAGCCCAGCCCTAAAAGTGTTCTTGGGAAAAAGGACACTGAACACACCATTGCAAGAAGTGCGGCAGATTATAACTTCAGTGGGGAAATGATGACCCAGCTGCATAAGGAACCCTTGGTACATAGATATGCAAGATGCAGTCTACTCCATAAGGACCTCAGACTGTGTGCTGGGAAGTAAAGGGAATGCATGAAGAAAACAAAAAGAATGGGTCACAGGTAGAACAGGATGCATAAAGGCAGACCTGCTGTAAGATATTACTAATACTTACAGAATATGACACTGTAGTGGATCTCTTTTCACTCTGAAATTGAGGAAGCATTAGATTATTTCTAATTTAAAATGTAAGTGAAGATTATGTTCATGACAGAGGAAAGCGAGAGTTACTGAAGAGTTCTGAATGTCCAGGACATTTCCTGAAGGATTCTCTTTTCCAGGCTGTATAGAGTCCTGCACAAGTATCTAGAAACTATGGTATTTAATTGTTTGGCTAATGCACAAGCTTTGCCCAGGTGGCAAAGCTATAATGTGTTACCCATTAAGGCCAATGGAATGATGTTCACTAACAACCACGAGTTTCAAAGCCTCATCTTAGCCCTAGAGCCCTAAGGCTCCAGCTAACAGCTTGGAGCTTAGGGCTTAGATTTCCATCTAGATCGCTTTATTAACATAGGAATAACTTAAAGCATCTGAGCAGTCCCAGTGAAGTCCATGCAAGTAGTCACTTAGATGTTTGCTACTGACTCACACATGAAGACCAAAACTCTGAGCAAGTAAAGCATTGAAATAAGACCCTTCTCTTAACAGTGTTCTTTAACAGTTTTCAAAATATCACTACACCACATCTTTTAAAGCTTTGTTGAATAAATATCTGACAAAGTTTATTCTGAGCATTTTCTGTTTATGCTATTTTTTTCACAGTACACTAGGCAAGTTTAGTGTACTCCATTTGGTTAAAGCAAGGTGTTTACCTGGGCATTTGCTTAACAAATATTAAATTATACATCTCTCTAGATACCACTTATACCCTGTGGCTTATACCCCAGGTCATGAACAGAAATTAATCTTAAATTTTTTAGCCTCCAGATGCACTGGTTGTTCTATCATAATAAATTAGTACCTGGATATATCCAGTGTACAATTTGTTAATGTTATGAGCAGAAAAATTACACAGTACGTTTTGCAGAGCCCTGTCAAAAAGATTTAGAACAGTTCTTCACAAAGACTAGATTGATATGCTTAAAAGTTTCAAAACAGTGATTTTTTTATCAATATCCACTGTTGGGAAAAAAGAGCTGCCACATTACAGAAGCTGATTTTATTGCAGCTGATATTATTTTTTATCTTCTTTAAGTTTAGAATGGTTATGTCACCTTTTAAAGAATAAATGATACAAACCTGTTGAATAAGACAATACCAACTCCCAGCAGCTCCAAGTTAGTAAGTGTACCATTATTCTCATTTTGACTAAATGGATTTACATTGCTATGCACATAAATTGCTAAGCAGCAGAATATATACTGAAATTTGTGGTAAAATCTGTTATAAAGTGACATTGTATGTGAGACACAAATTTTAATTGCAGTAGAAGCAGAGTGTTTGCAGCAGCAGCAAAAACCAACAGAACCAGTTGTTACTTTCACAAAAAAAAACCCCAACACAACAGTTCCTGATTAGGTAAGAGTTCTTATGATTATTTTCCTGATAATATTAAGACAGTAAAAACTGTCTGTTAACAAAAAATCATTCCTCTCCAACTAAAAGACTGCAGTAGAAATTAAGAAGCTTGCAAACACTGAAATATGAATGCACTAGTAGTCCCTTGAGCAGTGGAATTGATGTATCCCATTTCCTCCAGATTTGTGTTTCGTTTTACTATACATTCCACTGCCATCCTCCCTACCCTCCATAGGTTAATAACCAAGTATGTCTACTAAGACTGAGCTCTAATCATTGCTAAAGCCTGGTCTACCGGCAAATATACAGTAAGTTGATCGCACATGCAGATGAACAAAGTATTCCCTCGGACAGTTAGGTTTCTGCAGTAACACTACCTAGGAACAGCATATTGTAACACATTACTATAAGAGCAGCCATAATTACAATGGCCTGTTGTGGCTCACCACAAAAATTCCTGACCAAAAATACTAACATAAAACATTTTTAAAAGTCACAAACATTATTTTAAAAACTCTTACCTAGTTAAATATAATTTGGCACTATTAATGGAAATACTTCTGATCTTCCTCGCACCCAGGTTCACAAACACCACTGTAAGACTTTTTACTGTCAGGTTAACACATCTGCAAACTCTGATGAGAAAAACTAGGATAACCATGAATTTATGCTACAGGAAGTATCTCGATTGCTGGAGCTGTTAACAAATGCATGTTCCAGTTATATTTTGACTCTGGCCTGTTCTCAAATACTCCAAAGAAAAACTCAGATGGCTCTCTTTTACTGTGACTTTTCAATGATTTTACATAAAATATGGTTCATAAAGACGGAACATTTCCTCTGTTAAAGTCAGAGGGAGGTCTTCTGCTGACTTCACTGGAACACCACCAAACTGCATTCTTAAAAACAAGACTATGTATTTGCCAAAAAAAAATTAACTTGCTCACCTAATTCATCATCAGTCCTAAATAATTATTTGATTTTAAATGATCCTGCTTGTCCAGAATTTATTCCAAAAGAGCAACAGTGGTATTACAAACCTCTGGGAAAACAGATGCCTAAATAAAGAGCTCCTGTATTGACCATCTGTGGGAGTCAATGTATGTAGGTTGCCGAACCCTTTCATTTCAGTAGCATTTCACAACAGCAGACGACCTGGCCTGTGTGCTTCCTAATGCAAAACTGGAAATCTCTCATACTTAATTCAGGAATCCTATTATATCAGCCTTAGTAATCAACACTCAGTATAAGCTGTACTCTAGCAATACATGTTTGCAGAAACAGAACAACATTTATGAAAGTATTCAATCTTCCACTTGTTTAACAAGAGGGCTTAGACTGAATGATGAGCCCTTCCAATATGCAGTATTATAAATGTCACAGTAAGACACAGGAGTAACCTTGCTCACTAGGAGCAAACCAGTTCTTCTATGTAAGTAGTTCTTCGTGGAAAAAATGGTAAAACCAGTTTTTACTCCCAGCAAATGAGAGTATACGAATGGACCAATGCATCATATTTTAATTAAAAATTTAGAATATTTTTCTATGCTTACCTCTACAGACAACTAATATTATGACATTAATTTTAGAGCACACATAGCCCTAACTAGCACACTACAAGCACAGAAGTTGTATTTCCTTTTCAAAATAAATACAGCCTAATTTTAAATATGACAGAAGCAGCCAGTCTTTAAAAAATTGAGAGAAATGAACGTGAGGGAAACTACAATAAGTTCACACTACTGTGCAATCAACATCAGGAAGTTAAAAACCTGCAAGATTGATGATTCCAATTTTTTTTTTTTTAATGTTTTATCCAGATATCTGTTATTGCCAACTGCTGTTCAAACCAGTTACCCTCGTTGGTTGGCTCAAGTGGGACTTCACACCATTGTAAAAATTTTAAAGGCTTATATTCCTCTTGCCTGGGTAGAAGCACAGCTATTTAAATCATTAGAATTAAATTCATGTAAAAGTTGGTAGATATAAAAGGAGATCCACTCTATTTCTTTAGACTTTGGCCATCTACACTCTCTTCAGATCTCAGTTTGCTTTCAGTACAGAAAACAACCACCTAATTCTCATAAAGAGAATAAACATATCTGTGAGGCTTCCTACACACTCTAATGTAGGTGGATGCTGGAGCTACGTGGGTGTATGTAGTCATGAGCTTTATACCTCATTATTCGTCTTTTAATCTTTTTATTAATTTAATTAAGCAACTTCATCTCATATTTTTGGCACGTGTTCAGAATACTTACACCTCCTTCAATTAAATGTACAGGAAACCAGACCTACTTAGATAGCTAAACTGTACACTAGGCTTGACCCACTTAAATGGCATCAGCTCACTGGTTTTCCTTGTTTCAGTACAGCTAGAACCAAACAGGAATGACATTGGCAAGATAAAACCTAACTACAGAATCCAAACAGATACTCATTATGTATGTATTTAAATATAAGTGATGCCTACTTAAGGAATGAGCTGAGAAGTTAAATTCCTCTATAGGCTTGTTGTTATTTGCCATGCAGAAGAAAATCACTGTAGAGCTCAGGAAGAACTAATGGATATCTCAGAAGCCTATCAACATTCTGGGAGAAAGACCGTTTGCATAAAGCATGTGACAGCAAGCTCCAGTCATTTTTCTCCCATTCATTTAAAATAAGTTTTACAGAAGCATGTATTACTATTGAATATTCAGCTTATACTAGCAATATGTCTAGCTTACATCTCAGGAAGGAGGAGATATGAACCTGACAGTAATGTAAGTTAAAATACGATGACTCATGGGTGAAAAAATGGAACTACCATCCCCTTTGCCACTCTGTAAAACTACTATACTCCAGCCCTCTTGAAGGGCTTAGTGTCTTAAAAAACGTAAGGTCATTTACATGTCAATAATATGTTCAACAAACTCCCCTCATTCATGCCCTTCTGCATTCACCACTGGTGCCACTTCTACTTGTAGCAGATTGTGGCATTGCTACAGTATTTCGGAAATTGCCCTTTCTGGTTCTTCACAACCCTGAACAGCATCCACAAGGGCTGTTTCTCCCAGTTTGGCAAGTCCATCTTCAGATACGTTCTCTACCCTATTTCCACATTGTCCCCAGTTTCTACTGTAATTATTAGTACATAATCTGAATTATCTGTTACCTGGATTTGTTGGTCACCATCTCATGACCAGTAGTCTAGCATCACAACAGATGTCAGCACAGATATCAATGAGCAGATCGGGATTTTCTTCTGTAAGGAAGGATTAATCTTCCTGCCTGAGAACAAACTTTTTTTTCTGAACTGTTTGCTCACCCTCAGCCCCAGACCTTGTCATTCCACTTTCTGAACAGATGGCCCCATTTGTTTAAGAGAGAAATTCTGCCTCACATTTCCAAATTAGTCTTACAAATATAGGCATCTGGCTTAATGAGAATAAAACAAAAGAAAAAGCATCCACTCCGACTGATAACAAATGAGCATAATAGCGCAATAGAAAAGGAATAGGCCCAAGAGTTGAATTGATGTTGTGTGAGCTATACTCATCAAAAACCTAAAAAAGCAAGGGTATTTTCATTTGGCATCAACACATCGTGGCGAAAGGCATGGAGCTGAAACAGTAATTGCTCAAACATACAATTTTTTGAATGGATATTTCTTATCTTTGAGTACTTTTGTAATGACATGGATTTTGTATTTGAGTTTGCTCCTGCACCTTACATGTGAACTTTATAGCATTCTCATCTTAAGCATTTGCAGTAAGATCTATCTTGGAATATGTTGGTTAAAAAGTACTAGCAGCTGAATGGATTTTGCCCAAACAGAATGGAATAGCTATTACATGTGACAGCATAAACCCTCTTCCATATATCCACAGGATTTGAAAGGATGATCTCTCCCAGAAGAAGTGGAGAAGCAGATAGTAATAAAGGCTGGAAAGCACAGACTGAGCCAGGGATTAAAAGCAAGGTTAACAGAGAGGTACAAGAAAAGGTTTGCAGAGAGGTACAAGAAGTGTGTTTATACAGACAAGCAGTGCCATGCAGAGAGAAATTATATACCTCCACATGAGCAGGAGTAGGGAGGTGATCGTGCCCCTGTACTCGGCACTGGTGAGGCCGCAATACTGTGTTCAGTTTTGGGTCCCTCACTACGAGAAGGACATTGAGGTGCTGGAGCGTGTCCAGAGAAGGGCAACGAAGCTGGTGAAGGGTCTGGAGAACAAGTCTTATGAGGAACAGCTGAGGGAACTGGGGCTGTTTAGCCTGGAGAAGAGGAGACTGAGGGGAGACCTCATCGCGCTCTACAACTACCTGAAAGGAGGCTGTAGCGAGGGGGGGGTTGGTCTCTTCTCCCAAGTAACCAGCGATAGGATGAGAGGAAATGGCCTCAAGTTGTGCCAAGGGAGGTTTAGACTGGACATTAGGAAAAACTTCTTT
>NW_009206045.1:0-30440 GCF_000690835.1 Fulmarus glacialis | reverse complement strand
AGGGAAGTGGTTGAGTCACCATCCCTGGAAGTATTTAAAAGACGTGTAGATGAGGCGCTTAGGGACATGGTTTAGTGGGCATGGTGGTGTTGGGTTGGTGGTTGGACTTGATGATCTTAGAGGTCTTTTCCAACCTTAATGATTCTATGATTCTATGATTCTATGAGCTAACTCCGGTACTGGAAGCAGTGTATTGCTCTAGCAGGGTGCTCTTCAAGGCAATGTTCTAATTCACACCAAGCTGGTAATCAAAGGCATTGCTACGCTAATGACATCCTAGCTAATGTCCTTACATGTAGCTTCAAGTACCTTTGCCCAGCACTGTCTTGTGCCATAATTACAGAGGGCTCTTAGTACACAGGGGTGAGTTTTGAGACCACGGTCTGACAAGGCTAGTTGCCGAAAGCTGGTTGTAGGAAAGGAAAAAAGAGGGAGACCAGCAGACTCTGTAAGTCAGAGTCATCTCCTGAAAAATAAGTGTTGAATACCTTGGGTCACATCTTCAGCAACTGTAAGCTGGCACAGAGCCACTGAAATCTCAGAGCTATGCAAAATACTAGCGGTTGGGACATGATCACAAAATTAAATCCAGTGCTGAGCAGTTACTTCTGAATGTATTTACTTGTGCATTATGCACTGGACCCTCCTTTCTTAATTACAGTAATCACCTATGTACCTGCCAAGCTGTGTTGTATAAGTATGTTCCTTAGGCATTAATGTCCCCTTTCAGAAAACATTGTCCTAAGGGTGAGAAATAAATATAGACAGCCAAAATTCACAGATGTTCAGACTGGTGAAAAGTGGGAGAATTTTATCTTTGAAAAGGCATCTATGCATATTTAGTAGGAGATGATAGGTGATAAAAATCAGTTCTACAGTTAACAAGACTAGCAGGATATGTTTAGAAAAGGGAGTGGAGACTTATGCACAGAAAACCAAGGATGATGAAGCTGCCAGGTAAAATAATTTGCTGATTCTCGACAGCCACATCACCTGACTATGCAAGAAGCAAAACACATGGTAAATATTAATACCAATGGGCTTATAAACAGCATATCATAATGAACAAATATGTACTGTGTAGCATTTGCAAAGGACATCTAACCTATATTATCCATGCTATAATAGGAATACTTTGGGTGTAATACAGTTCTTAAGACTTTTCATATCCAAGTGGTGTGAGCAGAGATATGTGCATTATCAGTTGCAGTTGAAATGCAGGAGATCAGCAGCTACCTAGCCAAGTTTATGCATACTCCACAAGCCCATGGAACAGATGGCAGAACCACAATACAGACTTCCCAAAAATAACTACATAGTTAAATAAAAAAATAAAAAAGATAAATTTGATCATATTCTCCTAATGGAAACCCTCTGATGGTGCTATTGAAACACTTCATGGTATTTAGACTGCATTTAAAAGACTGATACAGCTTATGCAGAGAAACTACCTGGCTTGGAAATAGACGGAAGATGCTGGCTGGTCATTTGAGGTTTATGTAGTTTTCCAGACATACATTGCATTGCATGCTCAGCTCCACACTGCCACAGTTATGTGGTTATCACTATCACAACTACCTAATTCAGGTTGGGCATGTTGGTGTGAATTGCTGTCATACCTAAGACTTCAACACAGATACTTCCTCCTCCCCCTCCCTGCAAGAAAGCCTGAAAAACAATTGGTGAAACTTTAGAGCCTAGGTTAATTAACCTCTGGTAATCCTAAAATCCTTGTCAAGATCTGAATGGCAGCAAAATGCTAATTCTGTAAGTAAACATTTAAGAAAAACTTTATCCCAGTCATCAGAAAAAGCTTTCATACAGGCTGAGCAACTGATAAAACACTGGCATGGTGCTGAAAGAATCTGAAAGAAAAGCACATAGAAAAGAAGAATACATCAGTAAGTTGAAGGTGGGACATCCAATCTTCCATACTAAAATGAGTCATTCAAGAAAAGTAACGAGCAATGCAATAGCAAAATCTGCAGATGACACAACAGTATTGCAGATAATCAAGACTAAATGCTGTGAGAAGTATCAGAGGATCTTTACAAAGCTAGGCAAATGGGGAGCAACAAATAAAATTCAGGACTGTGCCATTCAAAGCAAAGATGGCCTAATCTGAACATTTTTTGGTTCTCAGTTAACTGTCATAGTTAAGAATGCTGGTCAGTGTGTAATAATGTCCCAAAAGGCAAAGAAAAAGCAAGGATGTTTGAAGGAATATTAAAAAATCCTTGCAGAAAGCAGCACTGCACTCTCACCTGCAAGACACTGTTCAGTTCTATTTATCTTGTTTCAAAATTTAAAAAAAAAAAAGAGCTGTAGTAGAAACAGAGAAAGTTCAGCAAAGCCTCATTCTTTTAGTTTCATCCTTACTGCATGGGCAGCTTTGGCTGGGCAATGGCTAGTATTCAACTCTGCCTCTTTGCTGTGCTATTCCTCCTTTGTCAAAACACAACGTACTCCACAGACAGCATAGTATTGATACTTGCAGACCGCCCACTTGAATTATAGGACTGTTCTAGCTTGTTTGATTCAATTAAATACAGTGAATTTCCAAGGGTTCTGCAAATTCTGACATTTATTTAAAATTACAAAGCCAAAAATACATCACAATCTAATCCCCTTCCTTCCCATCTGTACCACATAAAACCAGCTTTCTGTCCCACAATTTGCCCACTTCTCTTCAAAGGCAAACTTAATTATGTGGGATCTGTAAAGTAATTGCTATATTTTTCACATATTTCCTGCATTACTATACAAAAATATAGCAGGTGTGTCAAAAACGGTAGTCTAGTTATTTATGAAAAAGTTGAAAAAAGTTTAAGCAGATAATTTACACAAGTGAAGGTATGGGCCCAAGATTTTTCTTCTCTACCCTGATTGCCTCCCAAACAAAGAAGACAAAGAATCTTCCCACTGAGAAAATAAAAACAGACTCTTACTTTTTCATAATCTTATCCTTGAAAGCTGTTAAAAAACCAACACGGTTAGCAAAGGCTTCCCACAGAATCTTTAACACTGTGTAGAATGATACTGCAGTAATACTTCTACAATGAGAACAGCATCTGGGATGTTTAACAAAATCATTAACATAAAATGCCAAATAAAAGTAAACAAAGCCAAACTTGCTGAGGCTATTCATGCCACCTCTACCCAGCAAGCACACTTTTCATTCCTGATCAGCAAAGTCCCAGGAGACAAATTGAGTTTCAAAGATGTCAGCTGATGACAGGTACCCGGGAACATCAATACTGGAAGCGTCAGTGGGACAAACAGCAGATTTAGGGCTTCTCTGCTCTTTGACACTCACAATGGTTTTGCTTTCTGATGCTTGAAACAACTGCCTTCCTGAGATGTGAAACTGCCTTCCTGAGCTTTATGTGACTACTTCTTTTGGCTCTGCTCAGCATTGGAAAAGTGTCAGCTGTGTCCAGTCTGTGGAACTGCATTTTACAGAAGTTGTGTATCAACTGGAAATGGTACAGCATGGAACAATAATAATTAGAAATCAAGATAGCATGATCTGTGGAAAACGATTGAGAATGTTTACCCTAAGGAAGAAAAGAGTGAAGGTGAAATTGAAAAACAAACTACAGATACTCTGATAAGAGTGCAAAAAAGAGGGAATAATCTGTCCTGCATGTCGTTGATGGACAGGCAAAGGAGCCATTGTTTTAAGTTTCTGGAGCAGTGATCAAGTAACAGGAAAGCCTTCAAATGTTCAGGAAAACTTTGTAACAGTAAGGACAGATTAAGGTCTGAGACAAATGGCTTGAGAGGCATCATCAGAGGTCTTTAAAAATAGGTTAAACAATGTGAATGACATATTATTAACCATGCTTTGCCCTGTCTCCTATGACTGCCACTCTGCTACTAAACTGCAAGAACTCAGGACTTCTTTTCACCATTGAAAAATATGAGAAAGGGGTGACAATTAGAGAAGTAGATTTATTCAGCAACAGTCTGAGAAGCCAGGAGTTCATGTGTTACAAATCAATAGAGCGCAGAATGCATGAGCTGGTTGGCACCTTAATAAAAAAAAAAATCAGACTTCAATGAAGTCCCTTTCAAAATGTCAGCAGAGAAACAGTATATTAAATATGTGAGCTGTGAAGTATTGTCATAAATCAAAATTGGCTAAGATAGAAAAATAAATGAGCAGTAATAAGTGGTCAATTTTCTTTACTGAAAAAGTAAGTTGATCAGTATAAGATCAAGCTGTTTGTTTTTTTTTAAGTATAACTGAAACAAAACTGGGACAAAGGCTGAGTAGTAAGCAAGAAAAAACTGCAGGTGCTTCAAAGTTATTTAGGGTGGTCAAGTCCAGACAGGACTGCGAGAAGTTTACAAGAGAAACCAAAGTAATCACCAAAATGGCAAATGAAACTTGATGTTAGTACATACAAAATAACCCACATTGGACAGAAGAAAAAAGGAAGAGCATACTTTCATCATCCTAAATTAACTGTGTGAACTTGGGAAAATAGTCTGGTATCACCGTAGAAAACTCATTAAGGACCTCAGCTCAATGCTGAGCTGTGGTAAAAAAAGCAGACATGATGTTTTGAAGGATAAGAAATAAGATGGTGAATAATACAGAAAGTATTGTAATGCCATGATATAAATCAGCGGTGGAGTTTCATCTGGAATGTTGTATGTGTTTCTGATTACCCAGTCTCAAAAAGGATACTGCAGAACTAGGCAGGATTCAGAGAAAAGCAATGCAAATGATCAAAGGGCTGGAAACCTCATATACAATAATAGAAAGGATGAAAAAAAATTACTTAGTTTCTGGAAGGAATAGACCGTCAATGACAAATGTGCACTGTGATGAAGTATGGAGAAAGCAAATAAGGGTTTTACTTCTCCCTGCCTCATGACATGAGAACAAGGTCATTAATTGACATGAAAACATTACAAATTTAAAAACAAAAAAGGAGATACTTCGCATCTAACACATAATTAATCTGTATAAAGCATAAACATGATTAAAGCCAAGTACTTATACTCAGTCATTTTCTTTCTATATGTTATGAAGCAATTAAAAAAAATAAATTAAAGAACTACAGAGTGCTAACAAAATTTGGATGGAACAGTAAACCAATTAGGGATAAGGAGTAAGCCAAACCTAGCAGGCAGATTACCCTCTGTTTTACAAGCAATTTCTTGTACTTCCTCAGCTACCTGGCAATGGCCAGAGTTGACTGCAGGTTGCTGCACTAAACCAAACACAAAACTGATCTTACTCCAGTCCCTTCCCTGCATCTGTGAGAGACGAAGGAGTGACGTGAATTGTACATCAGCAATGGAGACAGCTAAGACAGAAGCGGTTAGGAAATGGCACACCAGCACTGGAAAGAAACCGTGAAAAGCAGTTTATAAGAGATTATCAAAATCCATCCATCAAAGTTGAATTTAAGAATGACAGGAATGCTAAACTAAAGCTTCTGACCATGGAAGGAAGGAGGATACCCTGAACACAACTATAAAATCTAGATAAACAGGGAAAAAAAGTAGCTTTACTAAGGCAGAGATGTGAATACGCAACTGGCAAAGGTCAAGCTTAGGTAAGGAAGCTCATTCCAGGCCTCTCATAGCACTAACTAACCTATTTAAAGGTGAAAATGTAATAAATTATGCTTTGTTTGAAATGGAGCATGACAGCAAAGGTGTGCTGGCACAGGCCTCAGAAAAGGCACACTTACAAGCTTTAAAACTGAGTTATCGTGTTATAAACAGGTGCGAAAACAGGAACTCAGTCGAGAAAGTGACTCTAAGAGTGACTGTAGTCTGAGGCTCCACAAAGGCACTTAGAAAACTAACTTATATTTCAAAGTGTGCATCTGAGGGACTACAAGAGTTTTAGGCACAACTTTCAGGGACGCTAACAGTTACACTTTCAGATTCCACCGTTATTGAAAATAAATTGCTAATTGCATACGCAGCTTTGCAAATTCATCTTGAAAGAGCTAAGATTCCTTGGCTGTATATATGTGTGTTTGTTTGTTTGTTTATACATGCATATATATGTATATATAGGCAAAGTAAATGTGGCCAGAGCCATTTTCTGACACTGAGGCCAAGTGGCAATGAACTGATTCGGTCTCTACTACTAAAATGCCTTAGACTGCAAAACAGAGAAGGCACAACCTAGAAACGGATGTTGGGCAGTGCCAACTCCCACATCCTGCCCCGGAATTGCCTGGGAGAGGGGCAGCTGGCCTGGGCCACGGCACAGCGGCGGCTGTTCTGGCGATGCAGCAGCAGAGAAGACCGAATTCTCGGGCCGGGCAGATGTCCTAGTACTGCTTGCTAGCACAAAGCAGCTCCTGGACCCCTGCCCCTGATTACCAGCATCTGACCTGTGGGTTTTTTTAAATTTTGGTAGTAGTTTTTTCTTTACAACAGGGAGAATATCAAATAAAGTACAATTAATGTTTTTTTTTTTTCCATTACAGTCATTACCAAAGTCCCAAGTGGATAGATATTTTTCTCTCTTGCAGAGAACCTTTTTTCCCCCTCTGATGCCCTTAGTTCACACAAAATGAAATGCATGTGATATTCAGGCGACGTCAGAGACAGTACATGGCAGCAACATAAAAGCCATATATGGACAAGGAGGCAGACTGCCGTCTTCTACTGCGCAAGGACTTATGACAACATCATACTGCAGGATTTGCATGACTAAAATTAGGCAAAAAATATTCTCCATGAAAGAAAGACAAGGCAGTCTATAAGCAGTAGCCAGAGGCAGCTTCAGACGTGTCAATTCAGCTGTGTAAAGAATGTGCCAGTCTTACTGTTGGAATAGTTTCCACACTTAATATACAGAACGAGTCATTAAAAATGAGGGGGAGTAACATGAAAGGGTGAGGCATATGGCACACAGTGTGCTACCACAGCATACCATATATTCCAGATAATAGCGTGCATTAGAAAATCCATTTACACTTTCACTGCTGACAAGTTCAGCTACTGCCAATTAATCTCTCTCTCCACCTCAACCTGAACTTCTGTTTCAAGGTAAATTCCTGGCCCTAATGAATCAACAGGAAATTTGCCATAAAAGTTAGTAGGAACAATATTTACTTGTTCAAGATTCTGCAAGTGTTTATATTCCCCTAATTCAGATATTACATATTTTAATACATACCACTTGTTTTATCCCTCCACAATACTGTCCTCAATTTTTTGTATTATTTTGAAACAGCAAAGGCTGGAAAATATTCAACCACCCAGATTACTATCAGAGTCAAAAAAGCTGGGTAGGTGTTTAAGAGGCAGAGCTCCTGTCTAGAAGAACACCTCATTCCTAGTTCCAGCCCTCCTTCGAGCTTTGTTTGAGTGGCTCGCCTGCAAAGTGAACAAGGTGAGGCACAAGCAACATCAGCCAACTCAGTTACTGGAGGTCTGTGTGGCACAAGTTCGAAGTTGACACCACAGGTGAAAGATCTGCAATGACAACCACATTCCAATGGTTCAGGGCCTAATCCTGCTCCACGAACATCAATGCAAACCTTACCATCAACTTCTGTTGTAATAATATTTGACCCTGGATTACAAGTGACATCCCCCTACTTTCTTGAAAAGAAAATCGCAAGTACTGTTAATTCATATGTCACAACATTGGTAACCTAAAGGATTTGAACAGATCAGTTCCAAAACTATATGAAAATGATAATATCCCATTCCAGAGGGACTGCACACTTCACTCTTCCATACACAGACTGTATGGATTCCTGCGGGTGACTGATTAGTATTGATATTCAGGAGCTAGACACATCATTTAAAATATTCCAATGCAACAACAGATCACTTTGACACATTACACAAGAAAGTAGGTCAGAGCTCACGCAGGAAAAAGGTAGAAAGATCATGCAGAAACCTGTTTCAGTTTTGAGGCTGTTTGAATGAATACTGTGTTATGCACGTAAAGGCTCTGGGTGAACATACAGCTACTGAATGAACTCTGACGAAATTGCCGATACATACACACAGAATTCCTGAAATGAACAGGTGAGCACAACATCAAGCTGCACAGAATTAATTTTAACTTACGTCACATACCCCTCAGCGTGGGTAATTTTGCCAGAAATTAATGTTAAAATACTCCCTCTGAACAAACTCCAACCTATCTGACTATTGCAAAGCCCATCTCTACAACACGTCCTGAGACTGAATAGTCCCACTGATGACAATAGTACTATCCACACATTATGGTAGTGTTCACTAGAGGGAATGCTATGGCTCAGTTTGGTTTGCACTTCTTATTACACATAACTATAAATCTTACTCATAGAAATACAATTGCCTGAGCTTTAATTTCATAAACAGAAAATAAAAGTGCTTATTTTATTGCAGTTAGTATGTAAAAGGCCATGGGAAATCTACCCACTCCAAGATGACTCTACACATCTTCATATTGTAAGAGATATTTTTAATTAATTTCCTGTGTGAGATTCTGCTATTTTGGGAACATTAAGTTAAGTGCTGATATTCAAAAGCAACCCACCTTCTGGGTGAAAAATCCATGGTTCTTTAACAATCCGTAGGTCTTAGGTACATTCTCTAAGCAGGAGGGAATTTTCTTCTTACATCATAATATAGATTTTTACAGACATAAAAAATTCTTAATCCACCTTTCTGCCAGTCATTAAATAAAAAAGAAAACCCAAAAAACTTCTGATATTATTTTGTTCTTTCCAACTTCTAAGGATGAAAAAATCTTATTCAACAAATTAATTAGTCTGGTGCCTTTATACATTGTTTTCTATTTCCGTGATCACTTTTCCCGCAGCGTGTGAACAAATTCAACTACATTTGCAGGAAGATGGATGCAAAGACTTATTGCTGAGGGTGAGGGTACCAGAGGGAAGATCCAAGGCTACAGTGCACTTCCTGAAATGCAGAATTATAGAAATTACGTGACCTAATGCTCCAGTGTATAAATGAAGGTGGGGAAGGGATGGAGAGGAAATTCAGACCTATTTCTAGGGCTTCAACCTAGCAGAACCCGAATGTGCTAAGTTTAAGATAAAAAGCAACTCAAGTGACTTCAAGGATGCAAACACCAGCTGTGTTTGTTGAATCAAAGCCTAAAATGCAGACTGTCATTTGTTTTGTTCACAAGAAACATTTGCTATAATAGGACAATGGAACAAGCAGCAAACTTGTCTGAGTCAAGTGCAAAGTTCGTATACCTGATGCTTGTACAGGTTTTCTTTGGCAGTCTTCGTTCCATAATAGTTCTCCAAAATGAAACACCGATGAAACAATTCTAATAAAAAGCAGTTGTCCAAAGAAGTGGGACCATCAAAATACATTCATATTACTGAAGTTAAACTAGCTCCTTCTTTATTGCATTCACCTAACTCCTTTAGTATGGGGACACTCATCCTCAGTCCAAGCCACTAAAAGAGAAAAAATTAAAGCAACGCAGCTGCCAAGTGAAACAATAATCTAGTAATACCACTTCATCCCAAAATAGCACATTAAAAATGAAAAAAAAAAAATTTAAAAATCAGTCCTCCTAGATATAAACATGTTCAATGATTTGTACACTTCTGTACCTCTGAGATCCCTAATAATGTTACCAGCCACAAATGGCATTTCCCCAGTATAGGAGATCGATGACTAATACTCTAATCATAACTGAGCCCATCAAAGGCAATCATGGAAATGAATCATATAATTTAAGCTAGAAGTGAACATCAATAGTTTATTTCTAAAATAACAACAAAATTAGTTTCTTCTATGCAGCATTTTCCATATTTATCATGTGCTAGAATGGTTTATAAACAAGAGAAGTATGTATGAAGAATGTTGCCATACAGCTTAGAGAGGATGAAATACATCTCTGGAATGTTCAGGTCCAGAGACAGACTAAACTGTTATCTTTATGTTCCACTTAAGCCTTTGTGCTGATCCCTAGTAAAATTCATTCTGAAGAAGAATTTTAAGATGGTTTTGTTCTAAGTGGGAATCCTCTTTCAAGAGGACACTGATGTTGAAATCTTGGTCCCAATACAGTTAACAGCTCTAGCTGCTGTTGACTTCAGTAAAACCAGAGTTTCAAACCATTTTTCATTAGGTATTTCTACCTGCCATCAGAAATAGAAAGATAACACAGACAATGGCTGCTAACACATCACAGGTAAACAAGAAGATAAAAGTTTCAAAAACTAAGACTTTGAAAATATAGTTGTAGCTTCATAGATGTAATGCAGCCAGAAAACATCCTCTTAACTATAAATGGTTTTGCATCTTGAGATGAAAACATCAGTTGCTGGAACAACTATCTTACTTTTCAATGACCACACATACAAATGTCGTAAGGCACAAAACAGTAATACGTTCTGTGATTTAATGAACTTACCTTCTTAAAAGACATAGAATAAAGCAGACAGATTTTCTGCTATCAAAGAAACAGCTAAGAAAATTCCTTCTTTCTTCCACGAACAGTCACACACATTTTAGTCATTTGAATCAATGCCACTTCACATGTATGAAGCAATTCAGCCTAAATGGCAATGGTAAACTGGCCCAAAGAATTTACACCAGCTGATATTGAACAAGATGAACAGGAATTCAGCTCTTGTAGATAAACTGCTGAACATGTGATTTTTGCAGGGCCAGTATAAGTTTGTGAAGAGTTTGGACAAGAAAGATTTGAATCATCATTACCACATGCAGGACAGACATTAAGAATGTTGTCTTTTGATACTGAGATAATGTTTTGTTGAGGTATGTTTAATAACAGAGACACTGGAAACGAAAACTAAGAACAAATCGTCCCTTTGTGCCTTGGCATAGTCCTCACAGTATTGTATCACTACAATTATTTTAACCTCACAGGTTCATTTTTCATTATTTCATTTTATTACCCAGTGCTTCAATGAAGTCTCTTTGTTCTTTAGTACAGTGAAAATTGGAAGCTCTATAGTAGCTGTCTTCAGGTCAAAAGCATGCTCCGTTAAGTCTCTTTTTTCCTTATTGAGTTTCTCCAGAATAAGCAGTTGAAAACAAGAGCCAAAGCACACACAGAGAGTTTACCTCCATGGAAAAAAAACATCCAGCCAGAAGATAAGTCCATACAAAAAGTTCCCCAGTCTATTCCCTTTCTGTTCCTTGGAATAGGCTTGCAAGCTAATGCTGAAACTCAGTCCCAGCCACCGATTAATGAGTAATATCTTTATAGTGCTTACAGTATAAAAAAGGTATTCTTGTAAAAGGATACTGTATAATGCTGTTTCAGTCACAGTGATTGACGCACTGTCACCTTCCTATCAAGAAAGTATTTTTTCCATTGAAAAAAAGAGTAATGTTCGCAAACTCTTCTTGGAGAAACACATTGCAGAAAACAAACCCACAATTTTCCTTCTATTTTCTTCACGTATCTTGCAGATTTCTGAAAGCTGCTAGGGAAAATTTAAAAGAAAAAATACCTAGCTGGGAAATTAAACCAAATTCAGCAGGGAAACAACACTAAGAAACACAAAGAGACTAAATGAAAAACAGGAGCCACAGATATCTGAACTAACTTCGTGTAGTGTTTTCCCCATTAAACCCAAAGACAGTAATACTGAAGGCACTGGATTCAACATTAATACTTTAAAGACACAGACTACGGGCTCACGGTGAAGTTTGACACAAATTTCCTAGCTGTTCATTTTGTGGTGTTATTCACGTTGGAAGCAGTTTGCAGGATCAAATCCTTCTCCATAGTTTCATTGGAAGGAAATGTAAATTACAATAAAATCACAATTTTGTTCGTGCAACATGTTTTTTTAAAAGATAAATCAAATTACGTAAGATAAACAATGAAATTAATTAAACAGATTTCCATAAATATAGTACTTTCAGTTGAATCTATTGAGTTTAGTGTTGCAACTAAGTGAAATCAGTAGGGTTAGTTTATAGAATAAAGTTGCAAGCAACAAGTGATATTCATCAGTAGATGGGACAGTAAAAGCAGATTCTTATTTCGCTCAAGTCCGACTACATTCTTTATGACTGCTTTGTATTGTGAATAGTATTTTTCAGCCAAGAGAGACTGGGAGAATTACTTTATAACTGACTATAAAACAGAAACATTGCAACTGACCCTTCACAAAGAAATCTAAATATAAAAAAAGAACCCCCCCAAATCAAACAGAGAATAAAAACACTTTTTCTACACAGTTTTTTTTTAACATCTTGTACTTCCTATAACAACAGCAAGTTTAGAAAATGTCATGGAAATTGATTTTTAAGTGAATGCTGTTTTCTTACAGGTATCTGCCCATATCCTACCACAAGTCCTCTCTTACATAATAACATGGATTAAAACACAGAATTTGGGAACAGGATTGATCACACTTCATTTTACCATTTTAGAATAAAGCATATTGTTTCAGTAAGTTATCAAGATTCCCTCTCTGGTCAGAGGAGACAGACAGGCACTCTCAGAGGACAATTCTACATGCTCTCAGGGGAGGTCTCTATGGCACCTGAAATACTCTTAAACTCAGGTTGCTGCTGAAAGGAACAACCCTGTCCTCCCTCAGGGACACATTCCTACAGGCCTTTGTATGTTCACATGCAATGAGATCAGGGAGCAGATTCAGGTGAAAATCAACCTCCAAACTCAGGTGAAAGCACTCCAGGCAACAATCTTTCAGAAGCATAAAACCCAATATGAGTCAACAAACACCTACACAAAAAAATCTGTATGTAGAGAAACTGCACCCAGTTTCATTTAAAATGGTGATAAAACTGTAGCTTAAAATAGGAGGCAGTTCCAGACTGCCCCTTCATTATAGAAGAAACCTAGACAACACTGTAAGACTAGTGAAATCATATGAAGCCTGCTTAAACGTCTCTAATTTCCTTAGAGTCTGCAGAGCATGGTTATAAGAGTTTTTCCAATCGTTTGTGCAAAACTTCTTTCCAGTGAAGATGCAAACAACAAAGCGAGCCTCTAAATGTAAGATACTTTTGTCCTTGCCTTTATTGCATTAGGGCAGCCAGCTAGGTCCACCTTTAAAACTTCAGAAACGAAAATCATAAACTTCTTCATGTGCAACTGAGTTCCACCTTAGAAAGTTTCTGGGTAATAATTTAAGAAGACTTCAGATTGCTTCTGCAGAATTGATAGTTATGAAGCCTGAGAGCTGCAGAAAAAAGCACTTAATGACTACTGTATAGAATTTCTAAATCCCTGCTGAGTTGTTCCATGATTTTTTTTTGTTAGAACTTTAACTATTTGTGTTATTATTAATTCATAAATTTGAAAACCCTGAAAGGTGATCCTGCAGGATTTCTAAGCACAATGAGATAATCTCCATGGATTATTTTTAGCAAATAACTCCAAACCTTTGGAACAAACAAAAATATTATACATCAGAAAGTACTGAAAATAATCTGGTACATACATTTTTGCAATTCCTATGCTACAGCTTTTGAGATGTGATATTCTAGGTAATGTAAGACTTCTTAAAAGCTAAACTCTTCCCTTTAAAAAAAAAATTGAAGCATGGCTTCTTCTTCTACTTAATATTACCTAATAACAGTTTCCCCAGGAAAAAAAAAAAAAAACTTCTTTGTAAACAGACTAAATTTGTCATATTTCAAGTGAAAGAGTAGACTTTGCTTTTTAAGACTGAGGATACATAAATATACACAGAATAAAACTTTATTTTTGAATTTTCATTTTCCATCATTTCTATATCACTTATGATCTTTGTAAGACTTCCCAGGCTGTTTATAAAGCTTGAGAAGACAGCATCAGACCTTCCAGATTTCCTGTAAGTGGTCAGTGTGCCTTGGTGCAAACCAGGTTATACACAGGACAGAGTTCCTTACATGAATGTACCCGGTAACTGGTGTCTGGCTCAGTGCTGCAAGACCCATTGTTCACGTGATTATAGCTGCATTCTGAGGTATTTTCACGCCTCTCCAGCACATATCTCACATTTTGAAACCTATTCCCACCAGCCAGTATAGCAACACAAAGACCAAATTACTTCTGTGTCCTAGAGCTTACAAAGTGCATCTTCCTGGGCTGGCGTCATGCTAACTCCTGGTGCTACCAAATGGACTCACAATATGCTCCCTGGTCTCCTTGCTCTTTGAAGAGAGGCAAAGATGAAGAAATTCCCAAGAACCGTAAAACCACAGTCTATTTGAGTAAATCAGTATGATGGTAGCTGAGAAAATACAGAAAACATGCTGTATAAGGCCTTGTTAATGCCAAGGACATACAGGTAGCTTTGCCAGAGGACAAAGTACAAAATTTAGCCTTCAAGCATAATAGACGACCATGGGACCACAGTGCATCAAATCTGACGATGGCACAAGGTTCTTGAAACCCTTTATAGGAAGACTTCAGCCCCTGCCTTCTACCCTCACTGTCCATTCTCCAATCCAGGCAGTCTCTAGCTGCCAGCAAACATATTATCTCTTAAAACATATATCTGAAACCTATTTTTATTCCTGGGTTCAGTATTGCTGTGTACTTTCCCAGTTGAATTAGTCCCAATTCACATGATCAAAACAATATAGCCCTGACATAGCCAGCACGCTTACACAGTAACACCCTCTGTGAGCCACTGATGTTCCTCTTCTTTTGTCTCTCCTGCTGACATACGTTCAATATTATGCAATTAAAATTACAATCCCACCCTAGTCAATTTGTTTGCTTTCACTTCTGTTCCAGGATGTTGTCCATTGCCCTGACTACAGACAAGTGGCATACTTAATCTGCTAACTATACTGGATTTTAAAAGAAATACTTTATCCAAGAAATATGATTACTGAGTGTTTAGAATTGGATGTTCTCCAGTTCTGCTGGGAGTACCTGTCTCACGATTTTAATGCCAGAAATTAACTCATGGCACAAAAAAAATCTTAGCAATCCATATATTTCATTTGTTCAAGTCTCATTCAGGAAGGTTTAACTTTGTAAAAAAACACACCAGTACTGTTTTTCAAACAAAAGCTACTATAAGCAACGTATACATAGAAAATGTTTACATTACCAAGTAGTGTGGCAATAGGAGGAGATCTGTATTTGCAAACCTGGAAATGAAAAAACAAACAAAAAGCACTAGGTATTTTTTCTAGTTTACAGTGTCCCGGAGAATGGAGATCTACACCATCAGGGATAGCAGAGACATGAGGCAAACCCAAGAGGAATCAGTGTTCACAGCAGCCTCTGACAAATGAAGGTATGTTGACACACACACAAAAAAAAAAGAAAGAGAAATAAGAAGAGCGAGAGAGAAGGTATTACTCAGAAACAAAAGGACAGAGAAACTCATGGGAGGACGTTATAATTGCCAAGCAAATGGTGACATGGGTAGTCCTCTGACTCAAGAGAGAAAGAGGGAAATGCTGGACTTACCAGGGAAACATTCTTGGAAAGCAAAACTGAGGCTACCTAACAGAGGAGATATTTCAAAATGTGTCTCCTTCTTTCATTGCATCATTGAAAGGCCATACTGAAAAGCAGCAATTTCCTCTCAGATACTTCTTCAGTCTGTCATCCTGAGCTAAATACCATACAAAGTAGATTATCATTGCTATTGATCCCTACAGTATAGATCAACAAGTATAGAACCGTAAAGATCTGCATCAAAAGAAGCATGGCCAGCAGGTCAAGGGAGGTGATTCTGCCCCTCTACTCTGCTCTGGTGAGACCCCACCTGGAGTACTGCATCCAGCTCTGGGGTCCTCAGCACAAGAAAGACATGGACCTGTTGGGGTCCAGGAGGAGGGACACAAAAACGATCAGGGGGATGGAACGCCTCTCCTATGAAGAAAGGCTGAGGGAGTTGGGGTTTTTCAGCCTGGAGAAGACAAGGCTCCAGGGAGATGTTATTGAGGCCTTTCAGTACTTAAAGGGGGCTTAAAAGAAAAATGGCAGCAAACTTTTTAGCAGTGCCTGTTGCGACAGGAGAAAGGGGAATGGTTTTAAACTAAAAGAGGATGGATTCAGACTAGATATAAGGAAGAAATTCTTTACAATGAGGGTGGCACAGGTTGCCCAGGGAGGTGGTAGATGCCCCATCCCTGGAAACATTCAAGGTCAGGATGGACGGGGCTCTGAGCACCCTGATCTAGTTGAAGATGTCCCTGTTCATTGCAGGTGGGGTTGGACTAGATGACCTTTAAAGGTCCCTTCCAACCCAAACTATTCTATGATTCTATGATTATTTGGGTGAAAATCTCCACATCAGTTGTTTTTTTGCAATCTAATCTCTATGAAGACACCGGTCTACCTTTCAACAATCTAAAGCTTGAAAAGCAAAGAGCAACGTAAGAAGACAAATTCTACTAAGGTCTGAGCTCCCTTCTTAAAAATTAGCAGCAGCAGCTTTCAGTGTGCTTTATAAACATAGTTCATTAAGGCTTAAAACTGGCAAAAAATTACACACCCTGGTACCCCTCCAATCCTGAGGATATAATCTCCACAAGTAATCTGCTGAGTCTGTTACGTCTACTGGAAGTAGAGCTGCTCTGTTGTTCATTTCCCTAAACTGTTCATCTGCTGTCAGTCTAAATCTCTTGTGCAATATTTGAGCCTTCCAGTTACTGTAACAGCAATTTTGGCTTTCAGAAGGCTTCCCCTTCCTCTTAAAGACTGAAATTTGTTTTGCAATTCAGTTCATTTTATTTATAAATATTTAATTTTCATTTGCCTCCTTAAAATTTGTTCTGAGTGGATAGTAACATGAATTTATTATGAAGTGTATTTATCTTTCTCATTAGTGCTCAAGAGTTCTGTTGCCTCTACTAAGCATTCTGCTAAACAAACTTCTGGAGGCCAAATTCAAGTGCGTGGAGGAAATTAAGTGTAAATTTAGGATGCAGTTCTTCTTTTATGCCCCTCTGCAATCTTCCTCCAAACCACATGCCCCATTGGAGTTCAGAAATGGCATTACGGCTGGTGATCCGAAGACAGGAGACGATCCGGATCAGTTTTAACTCCCCTGTTCCCTATACAAATTGCATCAACATTATTTCCAGGAATAACTCCAAATGGCAGTTTCAGGGGTAATAAACACACTCAACATAAGAAAAAGGGTGAAAAAAAAGTCAATCTTTAAAATAAAACAAGAAACTCTGAGTCAGGGCTTGTAGTTTTTATCCAACATTACTGTATACTAGTTGTTTTCCAATATTACTTTATATTAAGTTTACTCACTGTTCATGTCTCTCTGAGACGTGAACACAACTGAAAGAATCAGACACTTCAAACTGAATTTGAGGCTACTTGAAAAAAACAGAAGTGAAGAATGAAATGGAGAACACACAAAAAGTTTTAAGATTAAAAAAGAAAAAAATTAAAATCCCTAACATACAGCTTGTCAGTGAAGGAATAACTTACAAAGAAATAACGGGACTTTTAGCCCATCTGCGCATGTCATCATGAAAATGGCTGATGACATTTTCAACATACGTTCAATTCAACCACAGTTAGCAAATACTCTGCTAACATAAATATCCTGAAAACACTAGCCACGAACAGCACAGCATGATTTCAATCTGTTTTGACTTAGGTGCATCACTACAATTTCATAGAAACAGGTCACAATTAATGGAATTTTATTTGTCATTTTAAAACATTTATGATGTAACTTTCTTGGCTGGCTATCAAAAACTCTCTGACCTCTTCCCTGTTAGGGGGAAATTAGAGAGAAGTTAGTAACTGGGCAATTCCAAACATATCTGTATACTTTTTCCCCTAAGATCAGTATCACACTTGCATTGTATTGGTAAGTTCACAAAGGGAATCAGATTTTCTCATTAATACTAAATAATTTGGGAGCTGGAGAGTAAAAAAATGTAGAAGCAGTTAATTCAGTTTTGAATTATGATATCAGAAATCATTGCAATGCTAAATATCTTGAGTACAGTAACTGAGCACATCAGTCTGAATGAAAACCATACATTATACGTACTATTGTTGGTTTAATGCAGCACAGAGAAAAAAATTAAATAACACTGCAAATATTTAACAAAAGTATTAAAAAAATAAGTGCTTCTTACTCTGTGTCTGCACAGATAAAAGGGCTAGATAACGTATGTTGGGGCTGAATGAAAATGTATTACGCTTTTAAATCAGTGGGAAAGTATATAGTCAAAACTACCTCTACGGGCACTCTTGAAATGTCATGATGATCCATTTTCTTTAAAAAGGACTGATATTAATACCTCTGTGTACTTCAGATAAAACAACTAGTATTTTGAAAAGTTTGTGCTGGTCTACTAAAATAGATACTGCTAAAATACCCATTAATCTGTCACGCTGTGATATTTCAGACATCTAAACAGGTTTCTGGTTGCTATTATAATGGACTTTAGACTGGGTTTTATAGTTTATAAAAGATTAGGTACTGCTTTAACACATTCTCTTCTTATTCCCAGACAAAACACAATGCTTAGAATTGCCAGTAAGGTCCTACAATAACAGACACACTTCAAAATACTGTTCACTACAGATGCCTCTGGCATTTAAGTTTCCTGAATAGGAACTACTCCAAAAATTGATTTCTACAACATCAGCTTTTGTATTAACAATTTCTAGATACTAGACATTTACAGAAGTCGTATAAATTTTTGGGTTTATGTGGGGTTTTCTTAGCTACTGGGAGAGTCTTATCAAGCACACTATTTATTAGAAAAGCTTTGTGACAGTGAAAGCAAACTACCATAACCAGTTTAGCCTTCTTGACTATTTCTGGATTCTGCTAAAAAATGTGGTTTGCAGTAAAGTGTTGACTTTATACTTAGTACATTACAACTAAAATCATATCAGATTACAGCTTGAAAATACAATTCAGTTATCATCACAGTTCTTTCTGAACCAGTAGTAAAACTGGAAAAAAAGTTATTCTTTTCTTGATGGTCATAATTATTATTAAAGAAATAGAACAAAGTCCTATAATCTGCATAGTTCCCAAATGTTGGAAGAGTTCAGATCACTGATAAAAATGTGACTGGTACAGATAATTTCTACTATTTAAATCTTCATATATTTGTATAAGATACTGGATGAGCCATTAATCTCTCAAAAGGTGACTACCAATGACTATCCAGTAAAATAATCAACAAAAACTAGGATAATAATTCAGATAAAATAGATTTATTATTTCCTGTAGGAAACAAAAAGTGAGCAGAAAGAACATTGATACTATCATTGTCATACATTAGTCAAATTGGTTAATATGGTATCAGAAAGCACTCCAATAAGGAAGCGATGAAAGCTAGAAACAACCTACAGAAACTATTGGTAAGATAATCAGCTTTGAAGAGATACATGACATAGCGATTTGAAGGAGCAATTTTAGACATGGAATCTAGCAAAAAGGAACTGAGAGATTCTTGCAAGAATAAGAGGCAACATATATGGAAATGGGAAGCCATGAAAATAGGCGAGACAAAGAGGAGGTTTGAGAGACGCATACAACACAAAAAGGATCAAAGCAGTGACAGCAGCACAAGAGATTATGCGGGACTTTCAAAATACCTTACATTTTCAGCATTGACATGCTTGGTTAGATCTATGTAAGTATACTATAGGTAGAATTTAGATGCTTGATTTGGTGCTTAAGTTCCAAAATCAGATACTCAGCATCATCACTGCTACTTAACCCTGAATATCAGCACACTCAGCTGCTATTGCTCAAGATATCCGACATCTCTAGTAGCATCTTAATTTTAATCAGTTTCACTTCTGTTCATATCTACGATAGTTCCACATTCCTCTGCTTCCCTCAGCTGTGACACCCTAATCAAGGACATCCTCAGAAAACCAGGCTGAAGACAGACAGCACGACTAATGACAAGTGTTCCCTGAAGCTAGGGCTTAAAACCCATGTCTCTCTACTCCCAGATGTGTGAACTAATCCCTAAACTGATCTTCTTTTGCACTCCCAATTAATATTTAATTATTCCACGCAAAGCAAAACACCTTCAAAAGGAGGCACTGCAACCATCCCACCTCAGAGTATTTTATAGCCAGGATACTTTCCTGGAAGATAGGAGACGCTGATTAGAGCTCCCTCAGGCAGAGGAAGGAACCAAACGCAAGCCTGCTGCCTTTTAACTGCTGAGCTAGTGCATAGCACGCATTGGGAGTGGCAGGCAAGGAACAGAACACTAAAAGTTTTTGAACAAAAAAGGTTATATGGTTAATTTCAGGAAAGGGATCCTGAGTTTAAGGAGACTATGGTATCCCAGTCCCAGACAACGACACTGCTTAAGGCACTGCCCCATCTGAAGTTCTTTTCAAGATCTCTCCCAAGCAGCTCTCCATTCAGCTTGTCGGCATATGCCACATAACTCTCCTTTTCAGAGGGGCTACCTATGCAGTTAACCTTAGTGATGTTAATTCAGTAACACCAAGCACCCAGGCATTGCAAAGCCCAAAGCTGCAGCAACTTGTGCTTTTCTTTGTGAGTGTGGTGCCCAGCAAGTTAGAGAAGAGATCAAGAAGAAAGGTGTCACTGCCAGAGAGTGGGGAAAGACACTGATGACTTGGGCAGCAGCACAATTCTCGGTGGACACTAGGTGATAGAGTTTAAAAGCGAGCAACCCAGACTGAGAGCACTTACTATTATTCAACAGAAAGTCATAAGGAAACAGAGTGAAGAAAACCTTTTGGATATACAAACAGTGAAGATCAGAGGAAAAGAAGTGCACCTACAAAACAAGTCTTCTCCAACTCCACCACATGCTCCCATTGTGTTCCTCTCTTCCATAATTTCCAGACTTATCACCAAACCTCCCACAATTTGTATGCCACACCAGCTGTCTTCTTGAAAGCTACCATCTTTCCACAGCCATACAGATAATATCCCTTCTCTCATCACACTAATAAAATTAAAATGATTAACCAAGAATCATTAAAATAAAACATTCTATATGTATCTCTCTCCCTGAACATATATAAAATTATTTTAGATTATTTGTAACACAGACTGTAATTTCCCCTAATTAGGGATACTGGGTTAGATTCTCAGTTGTGATATGAATCAGTACATTTCCAAGAAACTATCTGATTTACATCACATGAGTATCTCACTTGTCTAATTAATATGCATCAGGATATTATGCAGGAATTCTTTCCACATGGCATACATGTCCATGAACTGAGTGACACATCACACACATTCCTTCCAGATCTGAGATGTCAGAGAGGATGTCCCACAACACTGCTATACTTGCACCTGTTCAGGTAGGTGTGGTTGAAGCATTACTGCAATAAGCGTATCACAGCTATACATGCAGGAAGAAATTACAAACAGGATGGCATAAACCTTTGAGATTTCCATAGGCCATTATCATCCACCAGAAACACTGCTCCTTTGCATTGTCCTCCTTTTCTTTCTTGTCAGCATGTCTCAAGGGGTCTCCCATAGCACAGAAATGCTTGGTACAAAGCTTAATACATCCTAAGCTATCATTTTTCTGAGAACTGCCCAATCATTTCCAGGATCAGACAACACATGTCATGCACACGAAAGTCAGTTTATCTAAGAAAGGATGGGAAGCACACGGACACTTCATTTACCATACTAAAACAAACAGTCCTAAAGTGCAATCCTTCACATGACATGGTGGCAGCTTCAATCTTCTTTCTTTCTTCCTCCTCAGATTAGATAAAGACTGCAGCCACTCCACTTCCTAAATCCATCCTCAAGTTCTTTAATAATTCTTCCAACTGAAACCAAATAAAAAAACACACCACCACCACCTGTGAAGCACTGTAGAGACACTGTGGAGCACTTAAGTTTTTTCATGTAGAGTTCCTTGAAAATGTTCAGACCTCAGCAACCAACAACCTTTCTAAAAGTAGCACTAGGCTCAGCAGCACTGCACAAGATATCACAAGCCTGTATGATCACAGGTAATTACTCATACTCAGTGCGATTTGAGCTTTCATCACAATACCAAAACTGTTACAGCTGCATACAGTAGCTGTAGCAACTGAATGTTTAGTCAAGAATACTTACATTATCTAAATGTCTCATCTGAAACGTGCACACATGTAAAATTCAGCTACAATTTAGCGATATACGTACTGAAATTATACAGAAAAGAGCAGCAACAATGCCAAGGTATATAAACCAAGGTTTATCTTGTGAAAAGTTACGATTCCTGTTGACATGTGGAAGTTCAGGCTGTTGCAATCAAAAGGCGTGTTTGCAAGTCTAACATTTATAATTACACAAACATTCCCCCACCCTTCATGTCAAACACACTGAATGCCTTTCCGACAGTGAGAGGCCTTCCAGCTGGCGAAGAAAACAGCATCAGGAATTCAATCTGTATATTATTTAAAACTATTATCTAACTACATTTCTAAGGAGAATGGAGTTCACTTTTGTTCCAGTCTGCTACTCTACCACAGCCAGATGTTATAATAATGGATAGGCTATATAAACACCAGACATACGTATGAAGATTCACTTATAAACTGCTCAAAAATATTACTAAGCTAATACATACCTTTAATAAATGGTAAACTGTTCATTATAGAATGCAGTGGTTCAAAGTTTTCTAAGCTAATACATACCTTTAATAAATGGTGAACTGTTCATTATAGAATGCAGCGGTTCAAAGTTTCCTTATGCCTATTTAAAGTATATTAATTGCTATCACATACATTTTCCATCTGTGACAAGCTTACAGTCTCAATTAACCAGATATTTGCAAACTGTTACCAGCGAAACAGTATAAAGTTCAAACTAAATACATTAAATCAACTATAAATGGGTCTGCCTCCTCGAGACAAAGCTATTTCCACTTTGGAAGGCAACAGAGTCAACTGAGATTGCAAGGGTCGGGCAAGTAACAATTCTGGCACTAACCCTTCGTGTGACTTCGGAAAAGCTGTCCCGGGTTCCTCCACCTTCTTTTGTCTGTCTGGTGTTTAGACAACAGCGATCTTGGATCGGTACTCAGGCCTGGAATCATCCCATGTT
The DNA here is from genome assembly GCF_000690835.1 of Fulmarus glacialis. Taxonomy (NCBI): domain Eukaryota; kingdom Metazoa; phylum Chordata; class Aves; order Procellariiformes; family Procellariidae; genus Fulmarus; species Fulmarus glacialis. The sequence continues at coordinate 7,464 of NW_009206045.1, read as the reverse complement.
AGTAAGATACCTAACCAAAGCGCCTGCCTTAAGAGATTAATTGCCTACGCTTCTTGTACAATTGGTGGAAAGCATGACATAAATCTTCTACTGATCCATACAAAAGCTTTTCTGTATTCCTTTGATCATGTAGAATATGGGTCTAAAAATGGAATCAAGGTAATTGGTTATACCTGTATTGCTCCAAAATAAGGAATTTAGATACATTATTCATCTCTGATACAGTCTGGGGTTTTTTCCAATAAATAGAAAACAATGATGTTTATAAAAAGCACGGTTTCTAAAAGCACAGTCAAAACTAGAAGAGGGGGGAAAAGTCTGTAACACAGAGGGATACAGCTATATTTGACTTACAGGCCTACCTGACTCAGAAATGTATTTTAAAAAAAAAAAAAAAGAAAAAAAGAAGTCCCATACATCACAGGGAGAACTCTGAGGGATAGTAACGCCAAGATCAAACTAGTCATGGAAGCATTTCCATGCACATGATTGACACTAACCATATTCACAGGTTTCTTAAAGGAGCACTGTCTTTTTTTTTTTTCCAGAGCAAATGATACAGATGTTCAAAATTAAAATATGCAGCACTGATTATTTTAGGCTTCTAAGATGAATAAAATTATAAATATTAATTGCTGTTGTGTTACTTGTTATTTGTTAGGTGGTTTACCAATGGCTGTGTTGAAAACTTCACATGCCAGCTGCAAGATCCACAGAGGCCCAAAGCAGCCTGAAGTACAGACCCATACTTAGTTTTCCTCGTGGGGCTCTCTGCCTTTTCTTTCCACGATCAGTGGACCAAACTACTCTTTCTAGAAATCAGGTTAAAAGGCTAATATCCATGAGGAACTGAAACGCTGCTTTGAATGGAAACAAATTCTGAGTAATACGGCTTCGCTGAACCATGGCAACAGAAGAGCTGCAGATCTGCACATCCCTTCTGTTATCCTTCCAAAGATTCGGTGGTCACTGCACTCCCTCATGCTCTCACATCAGAAGAGCTTCTGCTGCACGTCAGGACTGACAGCCACAGAAGCTTACCGGTAGGACTGCTCCCTGACGACTGATTTAAAATAAAATATCAGAGGAGAACTCAGAAAGAATATCCCCCTAGTCACCACATACTACAGCAGAGAGCAGATGCAGGTGGGTACTATCGTGACAATCCACAAACATGTATTCTTCTTAACATCAGCTGCTGTAGCAGTGGGAACAGTGGCAGAAAGAAGGGTGATAGATACCACCCCTAGCAGAACCACTCCCAACTTTGTACCAGACTTTAAGTGGTGTGTGTCTCACTACCACAACTAAGATACCCTTGCCCTAGAGTAAAGAGCTAAAACCAGGCACAATTGCATCAGTCCAGATCTAAAAGAGTTTTTAAGCAACTATAAACAAGCCTAATACTTTTCAACTAGAGTGATTCTATGCATTTGGAATAAAAAAGTCTCATGTTGTTATCTACTGTACTAACTGACAAATGAAAATCAAGTAGCTGTTAAGCATCAGGCTGATAATGCAACTGTTCTCAGCGTAAGCAAACTGCAGTAATTCTTAAAGGGCAAATGAAGCGCTTCGTAGCAGGACAGAAATGGGATTACTGTTGAATTTGGCTGCCTTTTCCAGTTCCAGCCTAAGAACATACCAGTATGTTTCAGCATTTGTTAATCTGATGAGGTCAGTCTGTTGAAGTTAATTTTTATTGCCCTATCTCAAATAAAAGGAAATGGGAATCATTAAGTTACCTTTCCTGATCATTCCTTCAACACACCTAGCTTCCTAGAGGATAAACTACCCTCTGCTGGAATAACAGAGAATTTGCAGGCAAGAAAATATTTCCTTAAAAACTTATTGCAGACTTTCTTAAAAGCACTCAGCTGCAAATATAGTTTGTAATTTGCTGCAGGCTTGCTAAAGCTGGGGTTTATTCCAATGATTTTGCAGCAAGTGTCCTCTTCGTGAAAGATAACTGACTCACCTAATACATGAATCACTCCTACAAAATGAGCCTTTTTTCAATGAGCTTAAGTATATTTTTCTAAGAACCAAGCTTCTGATTTACAGATAGTATCCAGTAGTTTGTTGGTTTGTATTATTTTTCTTGGTCCTGGAATCTTTCACAGTTCAAAGCTTAACGTGATATAATTCACTAAAGATTTGATTACATACAGTAGTTATATAGTGTACACAAACTTTCGGAATAATTGCAATAGCAAACATTTATAAAAAGGAAAAATCTTTCCCAAAGAGCTCAGCCTCAGCCCCCTCCTATTAGGGGGCCACCAGGCATGAAAGAGCCATTGCATTGCACTACTAGTTGTTAATCCATCCTGACAGCTGGAAACAATTTCAAGCCCAGCCCCATAGTGGGCAGGATGGTACAAGAAGAAACTTCTATTAAACTTTCAGCTGATCATAACTTACATCTAGGCCCGAATCACATGCCCAAGCCAGCCTTCGTGCTGCAGACGTAGCATACAGCCTCAGCATATACTACAAAGAATCGTGCCCTCTTTCCAAAGATGGTCCTGGTACCTTCACAGAAGAAAACAAATTTCACCTCAAAATTACCGATAATCTTCTTGGAATGCTTCACCAGAATAGAAATGGAGAACAAAATCTGTACAGAGGTAGTATATTTTCCAGAGACACTTCAGTTTATTTTACAAGAAGGTGTTGAAAAAAACCAAAGCCAAGTATGACAACAAAGAAAGGAATGCTACAAAACCGTATCATGAATTAAGCCGCTTCCATGACTGTTAATTTGGCTGCAAAAATCACAGGTCCACTGATTTCATCACAGGTGCCTTTGGTACACAGCTTTTAACACTTGATAAAAGTTTCAACTTTCAAAATGAAATGCACAGCTTCAGTTCTTCCTTCAAAGCTACAGAATATGACTGTTTAACACACTCCTGGGTCCCGTTATCACACTTCAAGAAAAAAAAGAAACAGAAGAAAGCCTGCTACTTCGTTGGAATTTCTGGCACACAGATACCATCACAGAGTTACAGTCAGGATCTTTGGAAAGAGTCTTCAGTCTTCAGATCTCTCACGGAAAATCTGCAGAACAGCTAGGCTCGAACAGGACCTGCCAGATACCTACTTCCTGTGCAGTGCTGGGTTGTTTCTGCTCCCATCACAGCCGTCGATTAATGTACCTTGTCACAACAAAATGAACCACCACACACAGCCAACTGCAGCCAACAATAAAAACATTTCCAATTGCTAATATTTACAAAGTATGTTCTGAAGTTTGCTGTAAAACCAATCTAGCAAATGTTCTAAAAAGATACTACTTTACTTCAGTGAAGGTGCCACACTTTGTGCCCAAGAGGAATTTAATTCACAACATTTTTTTCTGCATAGAGTCTGACCTAGCTGTCTACTTGTGACTCATCAGGTAAGACCTGAAATAGCCAAAGTTATTTTAAGGGCTCTAAAACAAAAAACTATGTTGACACCTAATTATCAGTGCTCATCTGTGAACTTCCCTTCTACGCTGTTGGCCTCTGAAAGGCAAGTAAGAACTGCCAAACTTAAAAACAAAATCAGAAAAAACAGTATAAGCAACAGTTGAGGAAAAACCTAATTTAATCTATACTGCTCCAAAGAAATGGGTCGAAAAAAAACCCTTTAAAGTATTGTAACTGTCAATACAGACTTCGTAACTGCTAAAATAGAACTACGTACCGCTGCAGTGACAAATGTTATTACAGACGAAAAAGTAATTCAATGTACTATAAAGATTAACAGCATCGTTTAAGCAGGAAAAAAACCCCAAACTTCAATAGCATGATTGACTAATACGGAACACATGACTGTGGAGTAAATTATAGAGCTGTGTTTTTTGGCACGATAGTGTCCTACTGGAGTGCAGAGGTGCCTCACATGCCAGCGCACCACCAGATCCCCTGGCAGTGGCAGTTTGCAGCTCTCTCCTCGACAGTCATGCAGGGACAAGAGCGGGGCGGGGGGACGGACCTGCTCTCACTCCCCAGAGAATTCCCCCGCCCAGGGAAATCCCCCATTCATCAAGATGTTTTATCAGGTACAACAGAAATGTGCCAGAAGTACTAGTAATATTGCTAGACATACTAGTAATAACCAGAACTCCTGAAATAAATTTAATACTGTTACTATCTGTGATGATTTTATATGAAAATATGTGGGCAGGAAAATACAATATGCTTTAAAATACAATTTTTTTATCTACTTACAATGCTATTTCTATTCAAATTACATCACAGAATTCCCCCCTTCCTTTTAAACATTTTTCCAACTTACTCCTTGTATATTTTTTCTTTTCTAATGATTAATTAAAGAAAGACTATTATGTAACATTTGGTTCGGTCTATTTCCATTGTCTATCAATGATTTTACTCTGGCATACAAAGAGAGTTTAGTCTAATGGTGTTTTTTTTTCCTGAAAAACTTTATGTGCCAAAAGCATGACAGCTGAAGAAAAACTTGAGCAAAAAAGCAAAAAGAAAGTTTTCCCATAGCCAAATTTCCCACCAAAGGAGAAAAGGTTGACAAACTGTTAAGTCAAGAATGTTACTGAACTTCAGATATTTAATGGGAGTTTAACGTGCAAAACGTTTTTCAGACCTGCAGCATGTTAAGAGCAGTCCAACGTTTCCAAAATTGGCTGTATATCCACTTTTACTGCCCTGCCCACTGAACACATAGCTCCTCTGGAAGCAGGGCTCATAAAAGCACCTCCAGAAAACACCCATCAATTCACATGCCTACAAGGGCATGTCCTACATGGGCATTTTGGTGTTAAAATCACAGTTACATACAGCAGGGAGACCTCTGTGTAGTTTATTTGTCCATATTCCAACTGCCCCTCAGCAATACAGGTAAAGTTTTGGAACCACCAGCTGGCTAAAGGAGCTTTATAGGGGATATCATGTGTCAGCTGAGACATGCTGAATAAATACGAGCTTCTTACCACACCACGGAAGAAGAAAAAAAAAGGTCAAGTATTTTAATTTAAATCTTTCACCAAGCTAGAAATATGACCACGGTTAGTTATACAGCTTAACCAATCAAACTATAGTAGTTGACTCACATACTTCAGTATTAATCTTCTAAAAATTGTAACATTAAAATCAGAAAAAGTGTACTCTGAGGCAAGTAAAGTTTATCCTAATTATTTTCAGTGTCCATGTTTTCTAATCTAGTATTTTTTAAATGAACTCGGGTTTTTTCCATGCATGATTATCACTCCAAAGCTTTCATTTTTCCTCTGTGATATTTTAACTTCTCACCTAAGTGGTTTCCACACAAACAGAAGTTCTTTGGTGGTTATTCAATGCTACAACGTGTGACATTGCTGCTATGACAGCATGACTACTCAGTTGCAAGTGGAATTTCTTCAGTTTTTCAGTTCCACTTTAAGTCTCTTCTTTGCTCTGAAGACTAAGGCTTTTGTGTGATTACGCTTTTTCATCTTGACTACGAGTTCTAGATATCAGAACTATTAGTTCAAAGGGAAACTCCTAAAAGTTACTGATTTTTTCTAATAACTAAAAGTTTTACACAATGGGTAGATACAGTAAGCTCACATGCAACCTGTCCCACAGTTCTGTGACTGATTTCTATCTAATTAAAGAACTAATACTATTTCACATAACTGATCTCACTATCCTTGCACTCAAAAACCATACTTTTGTTGTTTCTTCATGGATTTTCCTGGCTTCCCTGCATTTTTAATTAGTTCCTTAGATGTATCCATTATAAGATAGACCCTATAGGACAAAAACCAGCATTCATCTTCAGATATACACACGTGTATACGTACCCCACAGAAGGACCTAAGCACTATAGACTGAGGCTTCTCACGAGAGTCTGTTATGAGATTGTCAAAATACCTCATAAGACTGGATCTGCAGATAAGAAAAAAAAGTGAAAAAAGGGCAGCAACAGAGAAACACAAATCATTTCCTCTGCCCTTAGCCATTAAAAACTTTTGCATCGCTTCAGGGAAGCAAGGTAGTTCTTTTCCCATGCTAGAAATGACTGCTGCACTTGTGTTAACTTAATCCCACATTATGGCCTCTAATAGCAGAGCACCAAAGTCTCAGTGCAGGAAAGAAGGACTATTGAGAAAGTGTGCAATTACACCGCCTGAATTCAGAGCTTGTTCTGTACCTGGGTCAGCTTTCCTGGAACAACCGGAAAACTGCTTAAAAGATAAGAAAAAACAACCTTTGTGCTGTGCTTTCTTTTGAAAGTATTTTGAAGTGCTTCTAATTTGCTTCTACAATTAGGCAAACCTAATTGAGCAATCTCTACTCCCACTTGTAGCTCTCTGCTTGTGATGGAATGATTTTCCAATTTTGTAAAAGATAAAGAGCTGTTAATACTAGCAAAACATAAAAAAAAGTTGTTTATTTTCTCTCAGCAGACCAGACCGCCACGACGACTATCATTTATCTCTGTGTGCATTATTTGAAAATGAACTATTTTTTCTAAAAATGAATTTTAGTTTTCAAAGCAGTTAGATAACAACACTAAAAAGCCGATCAAATAAAAAATCGGGTTTTTCTTCATGTCTGTTCATACAGCATTGAAAACTGAAACTCTTTGTTCTCTTTCCTACACTCCGCACATGTTCTCTCTCATATATTTTGTTCTGTCAGTGCTTTCACTATCAGTATGTCACGATATTATCATGACTTTACTGAATGCTAGTAAGTCCCCAGGCATCACTTTCACAGGCTTAAAAAAAGAGAGGGTGGAGGATAGTAAGACTGGAAAAAGATCAGACTTTCATAACACATTTTGCCTTTATGTCAGAGAAAAGGTTCTTGTAAGGATAAAAATGTCGTGCTTCAGAGCACAGGTTTGGTGTCCTTTAAAGCAACTGATGTCATCTCATGTACGAGAAAGGGCGTTAGACCAGCTAGATCCCGGTGTCTGATCCAGTACGACAGTGTGAGACTTCATCCCTGACCCAACAGCATTAGCACGGGTCACGGTACTTTCCCCTCCAGCAGAAACACCCATGTGTGTACCTGTTGCAGTGGTAGGTTTTTGTGGACATTTCCGGACTAGGGACTCCACCACCCCCACTTGGGTGAAAGCTGCCACGCAGGCATCGCATAAAAGAGACAGCCCAGCTGAAGACTGAGCGATAATCTTGAGGCTTTGCCAGCAAGTGTAACCCTATTTCCAATTCATACGTGATCGCCTCACGGTCAAGACAAAACAAGTTCTTGAAACAAACATATAAATGCTTCCCTTGAACGTATACACACCCTTCCTGTGTTTAGTAACCTCACTAACGGAGGCCAGATACAGGCAGTACATCAGGAGAGCTTCTCTTCGGCAGCGGGAGACACGGGGCATGCTCGCCTGATGCAAGAGCGTCCGCTGCCCGCCGTCGTGCTCTGTCTTGTCACCCGGCTGCACCTGCGCTTATCTTTGTGATAAACGGCCCGGCCGCAGTCCCTC